>NC_016089.4:40903824-41104704 GCF_000004515.6 Glycine max | reverse complement strand
TCCTTATACGAGCAGAATAAGGTTATTTATTTATTATCAAGCAAATGAGGTTGGATTTGAAACAAGTAAACATTAGTACTATTTTCTTTGGTATAACTGTGTGAGAAAGGAAGATTTTTCGACACTCATAAATGCGTATCCAACAAAACCATTTACAAATACAATTAATTACATTTGACAAGTGACCTTATCCTAGCCCTGTTTCTTGAGATGCCAAGCACAGACTTAGGTCTCTACTCACTAACCTAGTAGTACATTATTTTACTACTAGCATACTGTTCTAAGTTTGAAGTTTCCACAAAATCCAAAGGAATTAATGCGATTCACTCTTCTATCCCGTGCGCCTGTTCCTTTTCTTTCTGCCGCCTTCCTTAAATTCAAACCCGTTGCACCTTCCACAGCGACTTTCACTAGGGTTTCTTGCATGGCCGCTTCACCTTCTTCCGCGGCGGTTCGCGACGGCGCTCCTTCTGCTTCCTCTGCCATTGATTTCCTCTCAATCTGCCACCGCCTCAAGGTGCTTCTTCGTAAACCAGCTTTGTATTTTGAAGTTATGTACTTATTCGTTTCTCAGAAATGCCGCAGAAGTTAAAGAGATAATAACGGCTGTTTAATTTTGATTGCTAAAATTGTCAGTGCGTGTTAACCCAAGCTTGATTTGAGAATGAAACACAGTTTTATTTGACTGGCGTTGTGTCACACTGATAAAAGCTCGATTGCACTTGTGCTGTTTCGTTTTTTTTCTTCTTCCTGCTTTTAATTTGTAGTGCTGTAACTTGTTTGAATTCTGTTTGGTATCTGAGACAGGCAACAAAGAGAACAGGTTGGGTACGAAAAGATGTTAAGAATCCTGAATCTATAGCCGATCATATGTATCGAATGAGTTTGATGGCTCTGATTGCGTCAGATGTCCCTGGTGTAGACCGAAACAAGTTAATCCACCTTCCTTTTGAATCAGCTGTATATATGTTTTATTAATGACTATTTCTTTTTGCAATGCACCTGTTAACATTAGGATGGGAGGTAGGTTTTCTGAAACTTGTTTTTTATTTTTCAGGTGCATTAAAATGGCTATTGTTCATGACATTGCAGAAGGTATGCTAATATGCTGTTTGCTTTGTGTTATTTGTCTGTGCCTGGTAAAAGTGGTTCTGCATGCCTAAAGTATTGTTTATGAATAATGATATAATATAGTGGACAGGTTTGGCTGAATTCAGCTGGAAAGTAATAATTTGGTGAAATGTAAATAAACCGAAACAATGGATGAGACCGAGTGAGTACAATGGCCAGTTTAGGTTTGAATTTTGAAAATAGACTAGTTATGAATGCCTAAAAGACTAGAAGTTCACAATGAGTGAATTTGAATTACTTAATGCCAGCTGTCGATTTGATGCATGCAAATTTACAATGCTTTTGTATCCCCTATTTTGGTTTTATTATTGAAGCAGATTTTGGGTTTTCAAGTTATTAGGAGCTTTAATACCAGAGTATTATAATATCATCATATATCTCATGCTCTCATGTGAAAGTTCTGATCTACAATTTCATTTGTGCACTTTGGTGCTTTCTTTAATAGCAATTGTTGGGGACATAACTCCATTGGATGGAGTTTCGAAAGCAGAAAAGAATCAACGAGAACAGGAAGCACTAGATCATATGTGTAAAGTACTCGGAGGAGGATCTACAGGTACTTTTTTTCACTCTGTACATGGGTTTGTTAATGAGATAATAACAAAAACTCACATCTCTTGTTTTTTAATTGAATTGTCATATTGAAGCAAAGGAAATAGCTGAGTTGTGGATGGAGTATGAAGCAAATTCTTCTCCAGAAGCTAAATTTGTCAAGGACCTTGACAAGGTTTGTGGCCATACCTTTTGACTTGTGCGTGTGTTTGGTACAATGCCCTGCTATGGCCTAGGGAGGCCCCTTCACTACATTGGTAATGGTGCCTAACAGATCAAGAGGTCCCCACTGGGGGCTGGGTGGGTGGGTTGGGGGGCAGAGAGTGAGGGAGAGAAACTTGGGTAATGGGAAAGGGCTTTTCCATTGGGAGGGAGTATTGAACCTCCTCCCGAGAACTTGCACTGTCCCAACCAAGTGAGCGAGCCTTGGGTTTTTGACTGATAATAATAAGGTATGGTGATTCATGAATTATGGACTTTTGTTTTGGATTTTAGCGATATATTTCCTTGTCTATTTCAGCTTTTTTAAGAACTGTATATCGGTTTATACAGATTAGTTTATCTGTTTCATTAAACGGGAGAAGATGCTATGGTGTGAAGATGCTGTTCAGCTATTGTTTTCCTTTGCTCCGAATCTTTTCACCATCATTTTTAATTTAAATCTAATTATGTAAAATACTTTTGTTTTTCCCTAAGGGGTTGGGATAAATTGCATTTTTGCCTTTGTGTATTTGGCTTATGGTTAAAAGGAATAAACAAAAATAATAAGTAGCTCATTTTTTGTTAATATTCTGTCAGGCAGATGATTTTTGATTCATTTACAACTATTATGTAACATTTTGGCCTGTATTTTGATTCTTTAAATTTTGTTCTATACAGGTGGAGATGATACTCCAAGCTTTGGAATATGAAGATGGTGAGAGAAATTTTCAAATTTTATTTTTCTTCATATCTTCTCATTTTATTATGATCATATACAGTCCTTGTTGAATTGTTTGTCAATTCTTCAAACAAAACATATTACAATATTTGATTGTTAAGGAATTTATGCAAGTGATGTTAAATTTAAAGCATGTTAAACTTTTGGCACCTTGGTCTTCCTGGATTGGATGGGCGGTCTCTATAATTAAGACAAGGTGGGTGGAGGGTCAGAGGTTGTGATAACTGATAAGTTTTAACATCTTTGGCAACAAGTTGACTATTATGTCTAATATTCAAGCTAGGAATTTTATGGAATTTTTTGTGTATAGGGTATGGTTAGTGACAACTGATAAATTATATTACAATAAGGATGATGAGGATAAACAACTACTAAACTGTGCATTCATATTTTTACAGATGTCTCTGTAATCAGTAATTTTATGTCATGTTGTGCCTTTTTGATAGAATGGCAAAAATAACTGCCTTATATGTCTCTTGCACTAGGTTTGTCTCCTCTGCTGTATACTTATATCATATGACAAATATTGATTTTGACCACTCAGTTGTAATAATCTAATTTTGTAAAAGTGAGGTGTGGTATGTTGCAGAATGCAGGATGCATCCTCCTAGTGAAGATTATTAACAAAAATTACCTAAGTACAATGTCATTAAGTGTTTCAAATTCCCGTAAATGATGCATTTAGAGTTTAAAATCTATACTAATAAGCTACAAGCATTGGAATGAGTGGGTATTTTGGTGATTGTCATTTTCGTTTGTAGATTTGTTTCAGTGTAATTATCCATATGGCTTAGATCTTCTGAAATTTGTTCTCCCGTGACTTTGCAGAGCAGGGGAAGGATCTAGATGAATTTTTCCAGTCAACTGCTGGTATGATTTTCTTCAAAGTGTGATTTATTAGTTTGTGTTCTGAAATTGAATGATGGAGGCTGGATATCGTGTTTGTTAACAAAAAGAAATTCCACATTAATGATTTTTTTACCTGCCCCTTATTTTGTATGTGTGGAACAACATGAATAATCCTCAGTAATCAGCAGTACCTGGTTGCTAACATGAGATGGAATGTCACATGACATTTCAAAATATAGCTTTCAAAGTTCGTACTTGATTTGGGGTTTGATCCTATGGATTTGATCTTCTAAATATTTTTTTCAGTTGGTAAAAGTTGAGCACCGAAGAGGTGCCTGGAATTATTTGATCATGTATTGGAGAATTTTTCACTTGTTTTTTGATCCATAATTTTTTTTCCCATTTGTTTACGAATTATCAATTATCTTCTTTTTATGATTTGATAATTTATTGGAGAAAATTGTATCCTTTTGCAGGGAAGTTCCAAACTGAAACTGGCAAAGCCTGGGCATCAGAGATAGTATCGAGAAGGAAGAATACTAAATAAATCTCCCAGTATGGATCTCCTTGTCAATGGGATAGGGATAGGGATAGGTGGGGTTTATTTGGTTTGTTGGTGTGGGTTTTCTGTTCTTTTGGTCACTGGCATGAATGGGAGTAATAGGTGGTAGAGGTATAATAACAGCTGCTAGATGTACGGACCAACAAAAAACAGAGAAATTGAAGCTGTGCATGAAGCAGCGTATAGTGAATTTTACTAGGAGATTTGAACATAATCAAATTTGTTCGACTATGTCTAACCATCATTAGTTGTCTCATTCAAATAAGTGGACTGAAACTATTTTTCAACTTTAAAAAGAGAGATTTGATCTCACCATAATCAAATTTGTTCAACTATGTCTAACCATCAAAATAAGTGGACTGAAACTATTGTTGAACTTTAAAAAGATAGATTCCACGGGCTTCATATAGGTGGATTTTTCTTGCTCTGGACTAAAGCAGAGTAGTCGGGATCATTCTCTTCCCGTGTGCTTCATAGAAGTATTTTTCCCGATATTTATACCCACAGTATCTTTACTTTTATAACATCAGAAAAGTCGAAATGATTCTTTTTTAAAAAAAAAACAGAAAAGTCCAATGATTAAATCAGCAAAATATTAAATAGTAAAGCCATGCTATTCCTTATTACTTCATGTTGAATAATCCCTCTTATTACTTGTCATTTTCAATACTATAGAAAGATTAAATTAGTGCATAATATATGTAATTATTAATATATTTCATAATAAAAATATCTTTATGTTTACCAAGAAAATATTTAAATTTATTATAAAATAACTATATATATATATATATATTATAATTTTGTAAAATAATAATAAAAGTTAATAAAGTATGCTAAAATAATAATGTGTATGAAAAGAGAAATATAAATAGAAAAATATGTATAAAAAGGATATAAAGAAAATCTACTACACAATAAATAGTATAAATTTTCCAAATTTCGCAGTCTTTTAAAACTGTACAGGAAAAGGTTTTGATTAACACTTATCCAATTGGGGATAGATGTCAACTCTATGAAATTTTCTTTCACCCTTTATATATATATATTTATATTCTTTTTCTTGTGAGATAATCGATCATTTAATTTATTAATTTTATCATCATCATGTAAGCATGGCCTCACTTTGCAGTACGTAATTTTATTTTATATTATAAATCATAAAATATAAATTATAATTTTTTTAATTATGAAATTGAAGTTTTTAATTTGAAAAGTGAAGTTCTCATTTTTTTTTTAGATTTTCTTAATTAAAATTCTTATTAATTTTTATTTTTCTTTATTGAAAGATGTATTTTACACATTATTTTATAATTAATTATAAAATATTTTTCTTAATTATATCAAACTTCCTTATTTTCATATTTTATTTTTTCATTTTTATTCAATTTAATTTAAAAATAATTTTATATCATAATTTAAATTATTTATTATCAATATAAATATAATAATATATTAAAAATGTTTATTTATTATAAACAATAATTATAGGTATATAATAAACACCGATCCCGGCTGAAATATTGGTTATATTGTTAATATATATTTATTTATCTTTCATTTCACTTGTTTATATAAATTCTAAAAGAGTCTAACTCAATTATGGTAAATTTCATGGTATGATAATTTAATTTGTATGAATAAAAAAAAAAGAACTCGGTCTATACATACAATTGAATGTATAGCATCATTTTTGTACTTTTCTTTCATGGTGCATTTACGGGTTGAGTCACGAGTTTAGATTTATAGATCCGATCAAAATCGAACTCATCAAATTTTTTAAAGTTATTTGATTTGGTTTTAAATATTAATTGATCATATTTTATTTATTTATTTTAGCAAATTTGATTGAAACAAATCTAGTTGTCACAAATTTGGTTGCAACAAAACTTATTACAATAAATTAATTTGTTGGAAATAATTATGATTCAAACTATTATAGTAAATTTCGTTGAAGAATATTTTATTTTAATTTGTATTAGTCTATTTTAGAATATTATGTTAATGATATTAAATGAATCAATTTTATTACTTTCAGACATTTCATACTATTGTGTTAATTGTATTGAATATTTGGATGAATTATAATATAAAATAATAGTTCTAAGAAAAAAAAATCAAATTTAAATTGGTAACCTTTTGATTTAAACCGAATCAAACCGTTCATGAATGGTTTGAGTTGGGTTTAGTTTAAAAAAAAATTATAAAAACCAAACCGATCAAATTTAGTTGGGTTGGATCTTGAATTTGACCAAAACCGATCCGAGAACACCCCCTATAATTATCAACATAAGCATAGGACAACAAAAAAATCTTTACCTTAATAAGAGTCTTTTTTATCAATGACAGATGAGGTTGATCAATTAATGAGAAAATAAGTGTTGAATCTGCTTTAGTCCAAAAAGACTTTGACAAACCAACATTAGAAAGAGCATGTAACGAACTTTCTCCACTATAGTTCTATTCATTCGTTCTGCAACATCATTTCACTGTGGACTATGGCAACTTGTGTGTTGTTAATAATTCCTTCGACCTTGCATAAAACATCAAACTTCGTAGAACAAAACTCTAAATCATTATTAGTTTATAGGTGTTTTATTTGCCTTCATCTTTGCTTCTCAATCATGATCTCCACTCCTTGAAGGTAGCAAAAATGTCATCCTTTTTCTTCTTCAAGAAAACTGCCCAAACTCATGGAAAATTCATCAATGACAGTCAACATATATCTAGGGCTTCTATTAGATGGTTCCCAAAGATTAAAGTGCAATCAGTCAAATATTCCCGAAGTATTATGAAACCTTTCAATGAATTTGACTCATTTCTTCTTGCCAAAAATACAATGCTCACAAAACTCAAATTATTTGGCACTTTGCCCATTAAGAAGTCTTCTTTTGCTCAATTTAGTCGTGCCATTTTCATTCGTATGTTGAAGACAAAATATGTCATAATATAGTAAAATTGTCATCTCACAGAAATTGCATCTTTGCTTATTGTTGCAAAACATAGTTTTTCTACCCCTTTTACCATTATTAGAGCTCCATTGCTAAACTCTAATATATAAAACCAATGAAGAAAAAAGAGAATATATTCTTAGGTCCATCAAAATTCAGGCTAAATCTGACCAAAACAAGGGCATATGTATGTGCTGGTCTAGGCACCTTTCATCAGCACTTAATCTAAGGTTCCATCTAGCATGTGTCAAGACTAATTTGGCGAGAGGAATATATTTATCAGGACTCTGAATGTAATGATCAAGTCTTGCAAAACATTTATCAACAATAAATGCAGTTAAAAGACCTACATTCTATTTAAATTGTTTGAATTTTTGCATTACATCAAATCAATTATACAATATTTTTGCAAACACTAATAAATATTTGATGCTATCTAACACATCTCTCCCTGAGCTGGTGTCAAATCTAATGCTCTGAAGATGGATGTTTTTTTGTTTGAAATTTTGGTTGTTCACAATATTATTCATTTTGCCCCACTTTCACTCTATGGTACAACAATAGGAGCCAAATTGAGCCAAATCTAATGCTCTGCCGATGGATGGTTTTTTATTTGAAATTTTTGGTTGTTCACAATAATTACTCATTTTACCCCACTTTCACTCTGTGCTACAACAATAGCAACCGAACTGTGATACGAGGTTTTGGATCCTTTCTTCAAGCTTCAACGGCATTCTGATCCACTCTTTCTTTCTTTTCTGCTAACATGGCAGCATGGTGCTGTAAGTATTCCTTGCTGTTAATCTCTGTCAGTCTGCATCAAATTTATGTCATAATCAGTAATTGCAACAAATATATACATTTACATATAGGAATAATGGTGGTTCTCTCTAGGTATCTTGTAAATTATTTTTCCTTGCTATTATTGCTTTTTAGTTCTTAGAAATGCCAAAACAGAATATGTTTTAAGCTTGTTAACCTGGCCCAGTTACCCGACCAATGCCAAAACCTGCTCGACCCCTATTAATCTGCCATAATGATGGAGACATTACCCCCACAAAGCTGTGCGTGCAACCTATGTAACTGAGCCACTAGAGGCCTCTTAGCTACTGACACCATACCACCTTATATAGAGGCTACTCTCCAGGCAAATGCACTTTCAATTCTACACACTCATACACCAGATTCTGAAACTCAGATGCGGGAGTGTCATTTCAGGCACACCCCCTTCTCACTCTGCCAGTTACACTACCATAAATGGTGACCCTTGTCTACCAACACCTTGATATAAGATTCCAGCCATTGGATGTACATCTCAGATTTAGGTAAAAGATTTAATGTTGGAATCTTTCTAAATTCTAAGACAAAAGATACAAAGAATTGTTTTCAATGAATCAAGTGGCTGTTTTCTCCGAGTATTGCACATCAAATAATTATCCAATTCTCTAAGCATTCTCTATTACACAAAATGAAAAACAACTGAGGGAGCAATTTTAATTGCATTGCCAGTACCTCAATCTCTAGAGTTGGTTCCTGATCTTAGATGGTCATATAAATAATATTAAGATGAGAGATTCCAACTTGCATCAGTTGATCAGGCAACACCAAATCAAAATAGTTACAAAAATTTATTACATTAGTTGTTTTGTATGCAGATATATCGTACCTACTAATGGTGCGGTCTTTTGCAAACCCCAATTCATTGTCCACGCAAAGGTTAGAATCATCATTTTTCCTCGATCTTGAAGAGGTTCGGGGTGCCATATTTTTAGCCTCAGATATTGTTAATATTTTTTCAAAGAGATCTTGAGGGCTCCCTTCAGCAGTACATAATAGTCTGGCTTTGTTCTCATACATCACCTGTAATCACAGTGAAACAAAGCATCATACTTATTCTTCTCTCACTGTAGGAAAAACAAATGCAGAGGATAATACAAAAAGCATATGATTATTCATTTCAACATCTCATCACAGTGGCCTAAGCTTCAAGTTCTTAGAAAATCTATAAAATTTCAACTTCAGGTATGAAACTTTCAATCATAAATTTTTTTGGCTGTTGGATGTTTTTGGAAACATATGCAAAATTTTATTCTTCAGTTTTTCTAGTCAAAACTCAACATCCTTAGGCATATTTATAAATAGGAAGAAGCAAGGTAACAAACTCAGTCAGATCAAGAAAAAACTCACTAAGTTATACATATAGCAAACAATTTGCATAATAGATAGCAACATACTTGATACACTTCCAATACATAATTTAGTGGCACCCCCATAAAATACACTCAATAAAAAAGAGTGGGTCGCTAACTTTTAAAATGTGCTTCTAGCATTCATCTTTGTATAGTAGCAGAGGCGACAAGCAAGGGGCTGGCTCATCGCTAGGCCATTCCTTGAGCAGAAAATAATATTAAAATACAAAGGTTTTGATAAAATATGTTAATGAAACTCACAGACAAAGTTTAAACATGGGCAACCCATTTAGAATGGCAAGGGACTTACATCAACTAAAGTGACAAACCTATGTGCAGCTGATTTATTGTGAAGCCCAAAAATTGGAATGCCATCCAAGGCTAGCGTATGAAACTTCCCTGTGAAAACAAAAAAGACATTCTGTGAACATTGATTTATAGATCTTATATACATTAGCAGTTGGGTAAAAGTATGATAAATATCAAATATTTAAAAAACTACCACAATGAGAATAAACGAAGTTTACAGAAAAATGAAATCATTATCTGACTTTTATCACATTCAAAACTTAGTTACTTTTATCATCCCCATATGCAATTCCCAGCAAACAACAGAACTGTATCCTTTGTCTTTAGGATAGACATAAAAGATGTATGTATGCCGTATACATGAATGCATGAGAAAATTCACTCAAAAATGTCTTACTGAATAGCCCAAAATAGTCTGCAGCCCCAACAGGTCTCTCACAAAGTTCCTCAAAAGGAAAATAGGCACATCCGTTAGCTCCCAATGGAACCTGATAAAGAAAATGAACACAACTTTAAATTGATAATAATAGTGATTGTATGCTCAATATGTGTCTGTGTCAGATCAGATTTAACACATACATGCAGTGTCCTTCCCATTACTACTTCTACTTCTTGGGGGGTAGCTGTTCCTTCTCCAATCAACTGTTGAAACTTCTGCTTAAGAAAGCCAGATAAATCAGTGCCAACCAAATAGAATCCTTGCTCACCCTGCAGTCCAAATTTGCAGAAAATAAAATTATAAAACTAACAATTTGATATTAGCGCATTTACAAATATAAGATTTTTTATGTCATACCGATGCCATTTTGCGGTAGTCAACTGATGAACCAATCTCATGTACAACACACCTTTCCTACAGGAATATACTATATTAGGAAATTACAAAGAGCATTAAGAAAAATAAAAATGCATCCTGGAGTCTTTACTTTCTTCTACAGAACACAGATGAAAACATTCCAGAAAGCAGAGGGCATCAACATTCAGTAACGAAATTATTTAACAGTAGAGACTTGAAGCTAATCTAACATTTCTTCCAACTAAGGAAACATCTAGAACTGTACCTTCAATGCTGCAATGAAGGGTAGAAAGAGATCCCTCTGCAATCCACCCTCATATAGGTTATCTGGTGCACGATTTGATGTGGCCACTAGAATCTATACTTGTATCCAAGCACAATGAAGAAAATGAAAATTTGAAATTAATTAGGCAACAATTCCATAATTATTGTTTAGAGAGGCTACTAATCAGTTATATCACTTACAATGCCTTTGTTGAACAAATGTCTAAACAAGCGATTTAGTACCAATGCATCTGCTACATCTGTTACCTATAGAAAAAACAAATAACAAATCTCAAGATCATCAAATAAAATATGCATGATATATTATCAAAAGAAATAATGTTATACTAAAACTTTACCATAAATTCGTCAAGACATAATAAAATTGCATCATCAGAAATCTCCCCTGCAACCACATCAAGTGGATCTGACAACCCCTTATGCTTCTACAAGGATACACAACAGGAAATCTGAGTTAGGCTTCCTCTTATTCTGTTGGCCAATTAAGCATACAAGATAACATCATTCTGGAAACTGCTAACAAACAATTAATGCTAAAAGCATAAGACCCCTTTTATATCGCTTGATTATAAACAAATTCATCCTTCAAAAACATACATAATTATTGGATCTGTCCCCTACGGTATATAATGATTTTCGACTAACAAGATAGTCACAATGCAATTCGATATTAGCTTACTTAGATTTATTATCAGCCGTAACTATATTGGGCAAGCTGCAGTTTAACATGTATTAGAAATACATAGATCGTCCTCTTTTATCTAACAAAAAGAAAAGGAAAAAAAAAATATAACAGGTTTGGTAAACTTACTTGTAACATGCTATGCACATTCAACATAAAGTCATGAAAATGAATCCTCTTTTTCCTCCAATTAGAAGGCCTGATAAGATATAGCCAGTGAAGACAGTCAGAGTATAAATCCTCATAATAACACACTTCCATAGCATATTCTAAAAATGCTTCATATTCTTCCTATATTGAGAGTTGAAAAGGTATGACAACTAAATGGTATAAGACAACAGCAAGTGAGAAAACAAAAATCAATGGAAAAGAAATTCATTTCAAACTCACAATTGATCAAAAAACAGGTCCATCAGCATAGTTTTACCGGTACCCACTCCTCCATAAAGATATAAACCTTTTACAGGTGAGTAAGAAGGATGTGACAAGAGACGAGACCACAGCCACCCACTCCTGCAAAACCAAAAGCCAAATTAAATTCAGAAACCAAACAAGACGTGAATAATAGGCTTCAAGATTTAAGCAGACATATCAGCACGAAGCAGGAGAGATACTGGAAGGAAGAAAAGCATACCTTACAGGTTTTTCAGAGTTGCGGTCCAATTGGCAGGTGTCAGCAGACTCAACAAGCTCATCATACAGTCTCTGAAGTTCTGTCAGAGTGTCTACCTGTTTCAAAAGAAAAGAAAAAATGCTTAAACAGAGGAAAAGAAGATTAAGTGGAACAATGACCAATTAAGTGCCATGAAAAATAATTAAAATAATATTTAACAACATTTTTACCAATAAAACAAGCTAGTAAAATCCATTTCATCAATGAAATTAGGCATTAAAATGAAGTGTAGACACTCTACCTGGCAAGCATCGCCTTCAACAAGTTCACCATTATCAATTCTTCGTTCATACTCAACAAGAGGCCCAGCTTTGCTTGTTTCTGTAACCGAAACCAACAAATTGCAAAACAAATAGACATAAGAGAATGAAGTTTCGAACCCTCCTGAATCTAGCACACTGCGAGCGAAAAAAGGTGAGAACCTCTATTTGTGAGTTTTGCAGCATCATTTGAGAGAGGTTTCGTGGTTGTTGTAAACAAATGGTTTTTAAAGTTGGTCTCAGCATGATCAACAACTCTGAAAGCTGAACTATGGATATGACAGCTCTTTCCAATGTGACATGGAGGTTCTTCTGCAACATTAACACTGATCAATACACAATCTTGCCTCTGAAAGGCTGGTCGCAAATGTCGCAGAGAACGAAGCACGTTTCTCATCTTCAACTACTCCCAACTCCAACAAGCTTCAGACCAATAAACCCCACTAAAAAGTTTCAATTACCCCTGAAATCAGAGACGCTAATCACTCAATTTTGAATCATAAAGATTCCTCAATAACAGAGAAACCAAAATTAAATAAAAAGAAAAAACAACAATCTTGACATGCGATCAATAAGGCCTTTGAGCTTTGACATTCACCAAGAATTATAAATGAAAAAATTTCAAGAAATCGATGAAATCAAAGACACTAATAAATCACAATAATTTCTCAGAAACAAAGAAACCAAAACTAAATTACGAAAATGAAATCATGATGCTAGATTTAAAAGGTCTTTCACTTGTACGAAAATTGAAGCCGGAGAAAGTGTAATTCCGGAACTTAGTGAGAAGATTGAGATAAAACAGTGCATCGTTTTAATCTCCCAACAAATGTGACAGACATGCAACATGCAACAAAAGCAGAACTTGTTAAGTCCAGATAAAACGCCGTACTTCCAATTCGTTCCAATATGTTAGGAAAATTGCGAAAAAGGGACAAAAAAAAATAAAATCTTGACGGCGTTATATTAGCAACAGGATGAAAACAACATAAAGAAAACTCACCCGAATAGGTAAGACCACTCCCACAAAACAGGAACAAGTAAAAAGGAAAAACAAGTTTTGCGTGAACAGAGAAAGAGATTACGATGATATTGATAACAGAGCCCACTTTGTTCACACCTCACAACGTTGGTGTTTCACCTTATCTCGTTGCGATTCCACGTTGTTTTTTTTTTTCTTTTTCCTTCTTGTGCCAGAAAATCACACGTATGCTTGCAGCACCTTTAAAAAAAAAGGAGAAACTGAGAAAAAGAGAAGACGCTGATGATGCAAGTTGCTCAAAGCATGGAACAATGCGGTAATGGGTGATGCGTCGACTTTAATACTATTTTTTGTTTATTAAATGTCTCAACTAATTGTGTTGATCAAATGTGGGAGATATTCACATGCGATGGAACCCATAAGCTAAGGTCAGCACCGTGTTTTTTACTATTGGCATTGTTATTTTGCTATTGGCATTAGGGATCAATATTGTTTCTTTCGTCGCACCTTTTTATTTCTATCCTGGACCCACCTTATTCCCAATTCGCAGGTCCCGCTGCTTTTCTATGTTCTTGTTTATTTTGAATATATTATATTTTTTTCCCTTATGACATTTGTCTTGATTTTATGGAATCTGATTTGGCTTTGGAAAATACTGTAAGATTCATTGTATTTCTTTTTATTTGTTCATTATATATCTCATATGTGAAAAAATGTCTTCTAATACTTGGATGTTGTTAATCATTCTCTTTAGAAAGCTCGTAAAAGATTTAACAATAGATTTTTTTTTTTATTAAATTTTATTAAAGATGCATTTATACTAGATAGCATTTGTTTAAATATTAGAGCCAAAAACTTCTTGCAGGAGGCATCTTTCACGTGGTCCAACTCCAATGAACTTGTTTTCACCATTACCAATAATGCTATTAAATTTATAGGGTAATAATAAAAAACTTTTCATGTTATTCATATATGTATTATACTAGTATTTATTTATGATCAAAATATCACCTTAAAAAATGATCAAGATATGTATTATATTAATTTTAAAGCGCATCATCGTTTCTTAATTTGTTTGAAGAAAATTATAAGGTATGAATATCGTGTGTTTGCAAAGAATGACAAATGAGCAATTCCCGGAAGCAATAAAACATTGAATTGAAAGTGGTGTCCTCATCGATTCCAACCACAAGTCGAGGCACTATTATGAGTAGGAATCCCAGGTTAAGATCAAATTCTCCTCCTGGACCCCAACCCTATTCAGAAAATAGGCAAAATAATAATAATATTACCTACACGTTGCTTTGAATCTTTAATTATTGTTGTTTTGTCATGCATCCGTACTTTTCATTATATTTTAATCCAACACGTAGTTAGTTTAGTAGCACACGCTTACGTGACGTGGATCTATATCACGGAAAGAAAGTCAAAAGTCTATTGGGCTACAATATATGGCCCAATGAAGAATGTTGGTCCTGTTGGCCCATTATCGAAGTTCGGGTGTTCTGTTCCAGCAAGCAGAAGCAGAAGCAGAACTCAGGTAGCGTGCGGTTGTTGGGGGAAAAATAGAAAGCGATGGCGAATCAGGGTGCTAAGAAACGCAAGGAAGAGAACGCTCGTCACATGGCGAGGCTCCGCCAAATCATCATCGCCTGCAACGTACTCTCTCTTCTTCTCTTCAATTGTTTGTGATACTGTGGATTGGTGATCTAATTCTATGGTTTTCTTTTGAATTGATAATTAGGTTATCTATGTTTTGCTTAGAATGTTGGTGTTCCATTCGAGCTTCACCTGGAAGCACTGGATTGGGTTGATTGTGACTTCTTTGGCATATGTTATTCCCTATCAACAGCTCGCGAAGATGGCAACCCCTGCTTACGCTGAAGATGGTGAACTTTTAGATGGTGGATTTGATATGTCTACTGGTGGAGTTTGTGGGTATGTCTTTACTATTGTCTTATTTTTAGATCAGGATTTTTAGTACTCAACTTGTTCCTATGTGATATTTATATTTTGTTCCTCTCTTATTGTGAGTCGTCTTTTGCAGGTATTTACATGATGTTATCTACATAACATGCTTTGTGCAAGTCATGTCCATCGTCTCTGGAAAGTTCTGGTACACATATCTTGTGGTAAGCTGCATAATCTGTTCACAAATGTGGTATGCTTTTAGAATATTGGGTTTGTAATTGTTAATGTTATAGCTTTGCACTAAGGCTACTTCAAATAATGCATAAAGAGGGAAGCTTGGTGGTGTGTATATAGATGGTCCATCTTAGTGAGATGGTAGGAGTACTATCCAAGAAAGAGAGATTGGTCTTGAACTGTTAGCTAAGGGATGATGTCGTTAAACCTGGGAAAATACTTTATGAAATGGATGGGGTACAGAAAATAGCAAGTAACTATCATCCAAAATGCCTATACGAACTCAATTCATTATTTCAGGATGTCCTTGGTACACAGGCACAAAATTAATCACAAGTAACTATTGTTACCCCAACATATTAGTTTGTTAATTCAAGGATTATATTAGATTAGGTATTAGGTATTCCTATGCAAATTCAAGTGTGCTTGGCACTGGACTGCAATCATCTGCAGTCTAAATAGAACTGCACACTATCATGACCCTTATAATTATTCAACTTCATAACCAAAAGAAAATTATAAATTTGGTTTAAAAGTTATAAGCTATTGGATTTGAAACTACAATTGTGTCTGTTCTTTCTGAACTGCAGACCTGTTGGGACTGTGGACTGGTTGAATTTTGACTCTGTGTTGCCCTTTTCTGCCCCAAATATATATACATTTGCGGATAGAGTTTGATGTTGTTGTAATCAGTAACTGTATGTGCTTGACTTAAGGAATTCTGAAACCCTTTAAGCATTAGAAAAAGCGACAAACTACAGATTAAGTCAGTGACACAATTGCCCCTTGCTTGGCATTTGACAGATACCGGCTTTTGGAGCATACAAGTCCTTTGGTTTCATTAAAGGATTTTTGCCAGGGGGTTCAGAGGTACGGTCACCTTTGTTGATTAATGTTTACTTTAAGACCACATATAGAACCATGGTAACGTAAATTTCGTATGTCTTTTGTGAATTAGGAATCATTTGAAGATGAAAAGACCCGGAAGAAGAGGGAAAAGATGGAGAAGAAGGCATCGAGACCCAAGTTTGCCAAGACAAGAACTAGATAGTTTAATGTACGACACCCAGTTACACAATGTATCACAATATTCAAGATTGATGGAGGTTGCCCGGAAACTTTCAACTTTTGCGAACACATGCTACACAAAGTCTGAGATGTATTTCATGTATAACAAATTAATTTACTTTTTTATGCCCTCCAAGAACATGTATACTTACAAAGTTTAGAAAAGTATTTGGATAAGCTAATCTCTAAGGGATATTGAGATTAAGAGTTGTCAATTACGGGAAGATTCATCATCTTTATCAAATGACTCAACGTTAGTGAATGACGTGGAATTGCATAAATGGAGTTTAACCTTGTTGGAAATCTTACGTGGGTGTCAAAAATGAGCATTATGTACGACAGACAGGTAGCTAACAATAGCATATCAAAATCTCATACTATGGCACTTAATGTTAACGCACTATCATCTATTAATTTATTGCTGTACCAAAAAAGCCAAGCATGATATTGTGGGGATGAAATGATAAGACCTCTAATTACCCTTTACGCCTTCTAGGTGTTGAATTAATTCCCATGTAGATGTTACCTTTGCCTAGTTATAAGGTAAAGTGTTTGTGTACCAACGTAAAGTTCAGGCATATTACGTGATAAGAATAAGAAAATTCAATTTACTCAATAAGACATACGTGGCGTTTAGTTGGGCACATTTAAATATTCTTTTTGTTTTAGTATGCATGGTACAAGTATTATCCTCCATGAATCCACTAAGATTACTGGTGATGGTCGTAAATTTTTTATTTTGTAAAAATATATTAGTATAGTGACAAGACTTTGAGTAGTTTTTGTGTGTGTGTATATATATATATATATATATATATATATATAAAGTTCAAACTAGTCATTGCCAAAAAAAAAGTCATCTATGTCCTATGAGTTCTAATCAGAATGGAGGTATGATAAAACTCTCATTCCAAATTCAAAGGAATACATAATTGTTAAATCATACAAAAAATAAAATAAAATAAAATAGGACCTGAAAACTGCTAGAACCTGAAAAATGGACACTGGATAATGGAGACAGAGTTAGCACTAAGTTAAGCTCACCCATCAAGAAGTTCACAGTCAATCCTCTGAAAGTACACACGCATCCTATTTAAGTCATAGCCAACATTATAATTCTGTTGAGCCAACATTCCAATAGAAGAAAAGCTTTCATAGTCATCTCCAAAATAGTTCCCTGGAAGCATAGCCATGCAAAATTCATTCTCTGTGGTCTGAATAAACATACTTGTTACATCCAAGTCCAAAACAGCACCCTCAGCAAAATGAAATGTCACCAACGGAAAGCCACTTAGGTCCTGGCTTACCACACCACTATAGCACAAAGTATAAGGATTGTGCTTATCTTGTTGGGCCAAAACCAAAACCCCTTCAAGAAGATTCTCAACTTCAAAGCTTAGCACTTCAAATCCATATTTTGTAAGCCATGTGTGGTCGGCTCCAGAGTCAATTATCACTCCACTGTTATTATCTGTTATTGATCTTTCAAACAATGTTGGATCAATATCAAGCTTTCTCCCTCCTATACTTATAGCTTCTAGATTAACATAATACAAACCATTGATCACATTCAAAGTAGTTGAGTCACCTTGCATATTTGCTTTGTCCCCCAAGACTAATCTGTTAAACTTATAATTAGTATTTCTTAAGTTACCAATACAATATGAAAATTTCTTACCAAAGCTAGGTAGCAAAGAAAACCTTCCACTACCAAGTCCAAACACCCCATTGATTCCTTGGTAGGGGTATCCATTGGATGATATACTAAACTTACGACCACATCCAAATATCAAACTAGGAACTTTGATTATGCTTTCATCTATGGTCTCTAGTGTTAATTGTTCCCTAGCATAGATCCCTTGTGATGAGCCACTCCCAACATATTCAACACTGTATGGACACTCACCATTCACCACATCACATTTGTTACATTCACTGCATGACAAGTTAGAATATGTGGAAGATTTTGAAGGGTCAAATATTGGAACAGATTGCTGTGAACAAGATGAACAAGGATGACACATAACCCATGTAAGGCTGCTGCCAGTGTCCATGACAGCAAGTTGTGGAATAGGTGGTTCACCTATGGAGAAATTCATCAAGAACACAACATATCTGGGGCTAGGAACAAGATTGGAGATATAATCATTACTAAAAGTTTGCTTCAGAATTTTATGAGAGTAATGATCCCAAATGGTGTCTTTTGAATTGTAGGGAGATAATGATGATTCATGGTGTATGAGCTTAATCACTAGGTTAATAGTTGAGGTTGTGATGGTGGCAGTGGTTAAGGAGAAATGAAATATGAAAGGCAGTGAAACAAGTGTATAAACAAGTGGTGTTGCCATGACTACAGTTTCTTGAGCAAGTTTCAAATCCATTTTATGGAGAAATTGAGCTGCATTGACTAGTTAGTGAGTAGTGACTATTAGCTTAACTCCTTACGTGAAAACAACTTTTTCATGAGATGAAATAGTTGCTGAACTATTTTTACATGACTCGAACGGTTAGTTACTGAATTCTTTTCGCATTGAATTTGTTACCAAATTAGTCTTACTACACTTGTTTAATCTTCACTAAATACATTAGCTTCAATAAGTTTAGACACTAATAAATGAGATTAATGCCCAAACTTATTTTTTTACTTGGTATGTGCTGTTTTTTTTTTTTTACAACTTTTTGTGTATGTTCTCAGAATTTAGAATTTTGATGTTCCTCAGATCAGCTTAATCGGTCAATTTGCAGAACATCATTGTCAGTGTGGGAATTTGATCTCATGATGCGTTACTTTTTGTTTTTAATTCTTAATTTGTTAGATGAGAGAGAATTTCAAATGAAATTTTCTTCGCTTTGACAAAGAAAAACCGAAGGATTTTTTTAATAAACTATTTACCGTATGTTTTCCTTTGGCAGCAAAACATTCGCAACAGGTCACAAAAAGTTATTTCTAAATTCAAAAAGTAATATATTACATGAAAACACTTATATATCAACAAATCAGAGTGGCGCAGCGGAAGCGTGGTGGGCCCATAACCCACAGGTCCCAGGATCGAAACCTGGCTCTGATAAAGAGTGGCTTCCGAAGGCTATTATTTTTAGTTTTAATTGTTTTCCTTTAAATAAAACAAACTTTTTGTTTAGTATTCTTTATATTACTTTGGTTGCATAGTATTTTTTTTTTTACATACACCTGCATTATCTTTAATCCATTTAGATAAAATATAAATCCAAAATTCATCTAAATGCTTAAATTATAAAATTATTTTTTCATTAATTCATTAATTATTTATATTTTCTATTTCATGTGATTATATATAATCATATTATCCTTATTTTATAATATTTATTTAATAAAATTTTATATTATATCAAATCAGTTTTTTCTACAATTATTTGTCTAATAATAAAGATGTTAAACATTTTTAATTATTTTAAATAATATTTATTTATAAATTATAACTTAATAATTATGATCATAACATTCAATCAAACTTCTATAAAAATTATTCAATCAACCTAGATTTATTTTGTATTATAATCAATTCTATTCAAACTTCAAACATTTTTAACATAATACGACTATTTTTTCGTGGATTTTTTTTTTCAATACACAACTCAAATTCAAAATGTTACTTGAATCAATTTCTTTTTGTCGTTGTTTCTTTTTTTTTCATTCTACCTAAATAATTTATGTAACTGTAATAGAGTTTTTATGCATAAATTACAAAACCACACTTGGATTAATTTAATGAATAACTTGATGAATAAACTAATGTGTAAATAATCATATCTATTTACAATTCAAAAAACATTTCAACTTTGTATGTGGTTTTTTTATAACATATTTTCAAAAAAAATATTTCACGAGTAGATCAATTTTGTTTTCATTCCCGAGGAAGGGCATATTTTATCAGAATCTTTTCCCTGCATATATAATGATATAACTGCGAACATATTTATCAGTAATATATAAGACTTTTCCAATTGGTTGACACTACATACTCTATGTATATACTACTCTTTTTTTTTTTTAGTGAAACTACTTTATAAAATAAGAATATTCTATCCCAAATACACCACTAATTTACATTTTTTTTAATTCATTCCAATAATTTACATTTAAATGTTCTCTAATTTGGACTCATTGTTTCCTCCAAATAACACATTCATGTTGGCAGCCTCGACAGCTCTACCAGTTTCTTTGATTAACACTTCAACATTGGCAGCAGTAGTAGGTCTGGAAGTTTAAGTGTAGCATGTGATTCCTCAAGCTTCACAGTTATAGTTGGCGCTCTAAGAACACTTTATGTCACTCATGATGCCTTATCCATGGTCACAGTCAAAAGATTGAACTGGCGTCCTAAAGACCAAGATAATTCATTGTGAGCATCAATGCTTAAGTTGTATTCCTGGAAGTAACCGTTATAAGTTATTACGGACATAATGGCCCTGGAAAATTGAAAAATATAAAATTTTAGCAAACAAATAGATATCAAAAGTTTTCTGAAACATGGGAAGAACATAAGTTATGAAGAGCATTTCTGGAAAAGTTATTTGTGATAAATTGCTAATGCCACACAGCTTACCACATTTCAATGGCCATAGCTTTGAAGGGACCATTTACTTATCTTGTTTATAACGGTTTTGACTTTTGATAATTCTACACCTTTATATTGTACCTTGATTTCTATCAAACCACCCCAATTAATGTTTGGATTAAGATTTAAGAGTACTGTACTTATTTAATCGGAGAAACCTATAGAGACCCTAAGATTGGGCAGTTCTAGTTTCGAAATCTGAGACATGGATATACTGATATCAATGTCAGCAAAGTAGAACATAGTCCAAGTGGAATACAAAAATACAAGGCATGGCATTAAATACAATGACTTGGAGCCAAATTATTTCAAATTTCAATAGCTGCACCTTTAACATCAATAACAGGAAATGTAATTTTTACCCAGTAAAACTCAAATTTAATCCTAAATAAGTAAATATTCGATCCAACAAAAAATAAAGCTTCGATTTACGTAGTCACACTGAGCCTCACTTTGAAGGCAATAATGAAACATTAAAAGTTTATACTACACTCTGAACCCAATATCAGCAGAGGAGGAGATTCCAAAATTTGATCAGTATCCATAGGAAAGAGTCTCCTATCTAGAGCACAATTAATTATGTTCACTATATCATCTTTCATCTATTAATCTACAACATCCATCACCATGTATTTGTTACGGTTTCTTAATTGATTGTTGGCGTGGCTAAACAATGGTAGAATTGCAAAAAAGCATGCATGAACATACAAGCATGAGAAATATTAACTTCGTATTAATAATAGCCAAGAAGACATGTGCAGATGAGGCTTAAATCACATGTGCAGATGAATGGGGTAGAACGGGACATCAAATAAAGAGTTTCCAGTGGACTGTCAAAATCTGAGACCAATAGGTAAATAATGAGGCACTCACCTACAAGCTAGGAGTTCAGATGATGAGGAGTTGGTGACATTTTCAACCTTGCGAATTACAGCATAGCTGTATGACAAACAGCAGATTTAAAAAAATAATTTTAAATATGCAAATATTCTTACCAATATATAATAAAAAGTCCTCAACAAGGTTTGGTTAACACAATAAAATGTCAAGGTAAACAAAGTATTTTAGATTATGGAAATAAAGATCATATGAAATAGTTCCAAGGTTTAAACAGGTCAATATAAAAAAAATAAAAATAAAAAGATCTTAAATAAGTCATGAATCTAGATACATAACATCAAAATACTTCACCTTTTGACCCCTGCAGGGACAGCATTATGTAGTACATGATGATGAGCAGGATCCAGCACATCATGCACAGCATCAGGAATTATTGATCCAAGAAAACCACTTGATCTCTTGCTACTGCTGAAGTCATCAAATATACATAAGCTGACTTCCCAAATCCACTTCAGAGGAATCAAAATAATTAAGGGAAAAAAATATCACATTTTTTTCAAAGAGAAAAGGAAGCTTGTCCAAAATCAAAATTATATGGAAAACTAAAATCAGCTACAGCAAAGGTTGCACTTGTACACATTTATCACACAATAATTAATAGGACATCCACATCTTCCATTCAGTACTATTTGGTGACTAAGTCAAACGCAATAATTAATGTTTGCTTTAAATTTAAATCAGGCTGGCTTTACCTTCAGTAATCCACAGCAACCTAAATTTACATGACATATTAACTTGAGTTGAGTAGAACAATAAAGTAGTCTAATAGATGGGAAAGAGGGGGGGAAATTTTAAATACCTTGGACGTGAAGCAAATCCAAGAGTGAAAAGATGAATAGAACCAGAAGAACTTGAGGCTGCAAGAATATCTGGAAGCCGCTTTGATGGTCCAAATGAAACAGAAAATATAGTAGACGGATATGTCCCCCTTCTAAAGCTATATGACTGCGGAGAAAACATCAGTCTGGTTCTACACTTGATGCAAAATTGAACACAAAATTAAAAGATAAAAAACGGCTACAAGGTATATAATCAATCCATAAAGAATATAACTCATGTATGAATTACTTCAAAGAATGATGATGGAAAACAAAATAATAAAGAGCACTATTGACACAAAAATATTTGGTCCCATGAACAAACAAATTAGGGACTGGATTCTCAAGGTAAAAACTGAGTAAAAGGCCTGTGTGTTTTGACATGATATTAAAGGGACCTGCCAGATAATTGTATCATAATCTGATCTTTTATAACCAAAATCATTTTGTTTTCAATTTTAAGGAGAGAAAACACA
Organism: Glycine max; assembly: GCF_000004515.6. Classification (NCBI taxonomy): domain Eukaryota; kingdom Viridiplantae; phylum Streptophyta; class Magnoliopsida; order Fabales; family Fabaceae; genus Glycine; species Glycine max. Next base: position 41,081,538 of record NC_016089.4, on the reverse strand, counting down.
GAAAGATGCAAGAAATAATGGCTGATACCATTAATACTCCCTATCAGTATTTACAAAATTGACTCTCATTCATCACCTTTGTTGCATCTGACACCAAATGGACTCTGATTATGGTCCCTTGCTCAGATGCTGTAGCTATGTACATTCCATTAGAAGAAAGAACCATTGCAGCTAATGGTGAACGATGAGCCTCAATCTGTAATTCAGGTTTTATAATAATGTTCATGAATATAAGTAAAAGATATAAACAACCATATATTAGTTCATATGTAGTATTAAAAAGAAAATATTACTGCCAGATAATAAAACAATGAAATAAGTCAATTACGGATGTGCAGTAAAACCCAAAACTTTTTCCTACTGTGCTCCCTAAAGAAGGAAATCCCACAATACCTCAAGTAGGCATTTACAGCATACAGTCCATGTCAATGACGAATATATTAACATAACTAGTTTTTGAAATTCCATAAAATAATGACAATAATTTTCATTCAAATAAACAAGAAATGCCAAATCATGAAAGCATTGAATAATATAAATTATTATTAAAAATTGAAAACCATGAAGCAGAATATTTGTCAGTTTTCATCATCTCACTAGGCTATATGATAGAGAAGGTAAAAAGCAAAAGAATTAGCGAATATTATGGTAACAAAGTCATTTATTTATTATATAAAACTATTCAGAAGGAAATTTATGTATAACCTCACAGTGTAAATGGCATTCCATGACATTATATAGCAATGCAGATCCTTTGGTAGTACTGGCAGGAAGAGCCAAGTAACATGCATCCAAACTAGGGGAAAAAGCGCAAAGTCCTGCAGGGAAAATTGCCTCAGAAAAGTATATGCATAATATAGCTGTTGGTTGGCATAATTAAAAGTTTAATTCACCATGTTTGTCACACTCCAATTGAGAATAGAATAATAATCTAACAAGTAAGAACTGCAAGTCAACAATTAATGTCTCCTTATTGAATGAAATAATATCACATATTGGTTCCAGCCTCACCTTTAATATTTGGCACTGTGTCAATAGTATCCAAGATTGTGAGACTATTTATTTCATATATATATGCTTTGTCTTGTAAAATGACAATGAGTCTGCATTATAGAGAAAACGAGAGATTAGAGTAATCTTAGTGACCAAGAATTTGGCAGTGCTACACTAAGTATTAGGAAAATAGCGTGATGCCCTAATCATAATATATTCATAAATAATCAGAGTGTCAAGCAATCAACTTCATAAAACCACCCCAACCCGAGCTTCATTTCGTTTGATGCCCACTTCATATTCCAATAATAAAAACACAACATAGTTGAAAGTAATGTTGTTTAACATTTTAATAAGGAAGCATTGGTAAACCTAAACCGAGACTAAACTAAAAAGAAGAAAAGTGCACTAGTGAAGATGGGAGGTTTGACCTTTGTCTATTCATGCGAACAGCAAGTATGGAAGTTAGAAAATTCAATTCTCTAAGAGCAGCTCCAGTGGTTGTATTGAATAAACAAAGACGGCGAGGAGACAAAGATGGCTGCACGTGCATCATGCATCAGTCAAAACAACAACACACTATCAGAGCCCGAGCCCGAGCCCAGGCCCAGGCCCAGGCCCAAGCACACACGGTAAGGTAGATAGTAGCCATTAGCAAAGCTAGTTTGATTACAGTACAGTACCTGATGACCAGCTCCAACGATAGCAAGAAGGTTGGAGCTAAACAGCATCTCAGCAATAACAAAAGCTCCAACCGCTACACGAAGGAAGGGGGAAAAAATTAACAAGAAAAAAGGTGATTAATTAAAGGAACTGAATTTACCTCTTTCATAACAAAGCCTTCCTGTATTAGCATCAAATATTCTAACACCATCTCTGGTGCCAACGGCAAAGTAACTGCAGTGAAAAAAGAAAGATATCAAGCGAACTTAAAGGTAAAATCAGGATTCATGATTTGAAAGAGAATTGACCTACCTGTGGTCCTGGTTGAAAGAAGCGCAAAGTAAAGAGGGCGAAGAAGATTGGTTGGTCATTGAATTGAATTTGATTAATAATTAATCATTGGGGTTCAAACAAGTTTTTTTTCACTGCTGCTCATCGATTAGTTTCATCACCTTCCCAATTCTTATGAACTTGTACTTATCCCACCCGACTCTACCCAATTCTTTTTCTTAATGGGGCATTTATAGGAAAATTAAATAAAACTAAATTGGGATTTTTTTATAAAATTATTAAACTCTATTTATTGGTTGTAACTTGCATTTGCATTTATCTTTTAAAACTTATTTTACTCACTTTAAACCAAATAAGTGTTAGTAATAAGTCATCTTTTGAAATCAAATGATAAATCATTTTAAATATGATTTTAATCTTTAAAAATAAGATGATATTTGTTTACTGTATCAAAAAATCATCTTTTAATCTTTTTTTATTTATAATAATGTGATGTATAATTTTTCTATGGTGTCATCCTTTTTGCTCTCTATTCTATTTTATGTTTCCTCTCTCTACTCTTTCTCCCTCTCATCTTTCTCCTTGTATCTTTTTCTCTCTCACTTCTCTCTTTCTTCTCTTTATGCACCATCATTATAAAATATTTTTTGTTGTCAATCAATAAAAATTATTGGTAATATAACTTTTAAAAATTATTATAAAAATTAACAAATTTATTATATTAAAAATTTATAATTAAATAATAATATAAAATATTTTATATTGTCAAAGCATACATCATTTACCAAATACGTGTTAAACATTAAGCAATCTTTAATACTTTGAAGTTAAATATTAAATACTTGTAAAATGTAAATTCTTCTGCCTTTAAATTATCAATAAGGATTAAATTTGGTTTTAATCTTTACAAATAGATGATTTTTTTTATTTCCTTAATAGATGATAAGTATTCAGTTTTAGTGTTTAAAAAAAATCATCTTTTAATCATTTATTTATGATAATGTGATATATGATTTTTATTTTTATAATTTTTTTTAATGCAAGTTAGGGACTCAATTTATGTTTTTTTTCTCGTCATTCTTTTTCTCTCTATTTTCTCTTTCCTGTCTTTCTTTTCTCTCACATCTTTCTCTTCTCCTTATGGTTTCGGCTTCACCTTTAATGAAGGGGATCCATACCACCATACCAGTACCACGCCAACAAAAAAAAAAAAAACTATACCAGTACCACACTGAATTTTAATACGTTCCAAAATTAAATTTTCAGAAACGGTTTGTAAATTACTCTGAAATAATATGTTATGTAATTAATTTTTTTAAATAGTTTGTAAATCACTTCTGAAATTAAAATTTTAGAAATAACTTTTAAATCAATTCCAAAGTTAAACAAACATAATTTTCAAACAACAGTTTAAAAATAGAGGGATGTCACTTAAAAAAGGAAAAAAGAGCAGACAGTGAAAACTTTCATGATGAAGTTGATGTTTGGGTTGGACGGTACTTTAAAGTAAAATCCAGAGGCAGAGATTCTATTATAAGGTTGTGGTTTATATTCTGCATCACGATCTCATTGTAGGTTAGCTTTCCTCGTATCTTCGTTAGTTTTGTATGCTTGTGTTTTTGAGCTCCATTCAAAAAATAAAAAATCTACATTCTCCAAATTCAAACATAAATCCCCACTCAATAATCACACTTAGCATACTTTCATAATTAACCATTTAAACCACTTGTTGTAAACAAAAATCAATTACTTCATCTTAAAAGTATTTCGTAGAAGGTATTACGAGTCAAAGGAAAAGAAGCATAGGGGGAAAAAAGGAAAAATTGCACTATACGAGTAACTAAGACAGAAAGGTAAAAAGAACATAGGAAAAGACACCAAATTGAGAAAAAGAGCAAGCGTGACCCTGCAAAGCTATCAGATCGACAATGACCTCTAACAGCTCAAAAGCTCTCAGACCGTGACCATCACACACTGATGCTTTCAAGTTTGAACATACATATTGAAACTGATGCTTTCAAGTTTGAACATACATATTGAAACTGATGCTTTCAAGTTTGAACATACATATTGAACAAGACAAACTGAGAGGACACTGCAAGATATGCATGCCCATCTTCATCTTCAGTCAAATATCATTCTGTGGAAACACACTCTCTTGCCTCTGCTGCTGCTTCAGCTTCACAATCGATAGGAAAGAATCTGATGATGTTCCCTGTCCACCCTATACAAAGTCTACCGTGCGTATTGCGCACCCACCTACCCCATTTTCTACCATTATACATATTTTCCACCCAAATGCAGCACAACATGAGTACAAATGCACTAATAATACTAAATTGTTTATTTACAATATTACAAACCCAAATGACAAAAATTTTAGAATATATATACATTTGATTTGATTTATATATATATATATATATATATATATATATATATATTAATTATCCTAGAATAAGCAAAGCTAATTAAGAAGAGGAAAAGAAAAGCTAATTAAGATTTATGGCAAAGAAAACTCCTTTCTTTCTTTCTCCTTTTCTATCTTGCTGTTTTCTTTTCCACATTTACTGTTTATCTAGGACCAGAGAGTTCCATTGCATAGGATTCCAAAGACTGTTCATCATCATCATCCATTGTCATGCCAAACATACTGGAACGGTCATGAACGTCATCATCATGTTTTGAAGCAGAGGTAGGGCGGGATGAAGTATTGCTATTGTTGCCGTGGCTGGGGTTCATGTCTTGATTACCGTAATTATGTGAAGATGCCCACTTCTCAGCAAGCCCATCACCTTCAAGCATTCGAACCACTTCAGACATTTTAGGGCGGTGGGCTGTCAAATATTGAGTACACAGTAAAGCAACTTGCAGCATCTCCCCCACCTCTATTCTATCATAATTGTCTCCTAGCTCTTTGTCCACCAACACTGCAACCCTCTTTTCGTGTAGTATTTTCCTAACCTGCCACACAAAAATAGGGACGAATAACGATCTCCAGTCTCTGAAGTGTGAACAATTCTTTAAACCAACCTTCAGATATCTATTTTAAGGATCTGTACTAGCAGGTTATGAATCACCTGCTAAGTATCAACAACTCTCCAACACTCACAGTAGCTTTTTTTTTAGGGGGGGGGGGGGGGACAAGGGGGTTTGGTTTACAGATAACAAAGAAACTATATTCACTGTATATTCCATTAATATCATAGTAAATACTAAAGGAAAAAAAAAAGATTCAAATCATCCTTCATTAGCTGTAGATAGAAAAGCCCCTACTGTAATTTACTAACTGCAGCACCGAAGTCATCCACTGCTCAACAGCAATAACTAATATATTTCGACCCTCCATAGCGCCACATAACTAACCATTCTTATAAGTTATTAAGAGCAATACGAGAACCCATAATGGTTTTAACACAGTTGCTTGTCATCTCAGAGAAAACAAATCCTACAACATTAGAGAACTGATTTTCCTTTCCCCTCTTTCCAATAGGTAAGTATCAAGACAATGAGGTAGAAATTGTAGCCCAGTGCAGATGGGAATATTCAAAATAAATCATGTTCAAAGACAAGTCATGCATGAGGAACTCCTAATGAAGAGTAAAATATTGAATAAGCTAATTACTAGACTAACTACCAGATTATTATGTCATATATATTTTGGAATGCAACAAACAGTTTGTTTCGGTTGCAAAAAGTTGACTTACCCACTCTAGCATAGCACCTTTTTGATTCACTGTTTTCCCAAACTCGAGTGCTGTCATTCCAGTTATGAGCTCTAACAAGAGAATGCCAAATCCAAAGACATCTGTTTTCTCAGATGATTGGCCGGTGGAGAGGTACTCTGGTGCAATGTGTCCAACAGTGCCACGGACAGCAGTTGTGACATGGGAATCAGCATGGTCAAGGAGCTTTGCAAGGCCAAAATCTCCAACAACAGCCTCACAATAGTCATCCAGAAGCACATTGGCAGCCTTAACATCTCTGTGTATTATCTTTGGATCACATTGCTCGTGCAAATACAGAAGACCTCTGGCAGCTCCAATTGCTATCCTCTTTCTTGTGTTCCAATCTAAAGCTGGTTTTCCTATCATACCACATACATGATATATTAAATCACAAGGAAAGTGAAAGTACAAAGATTCAGCAACTAAATCATTCTTGAAATACAGAAAACCTTGAAGGTTAAACAACAAGCAGTTGGCAGTACTCATTAAGAAAAACTTTCAACACTTTCCATTCCTATGCTATTTAAAGGCAAAATCCATTGGCTTTATAGCTACTCTTGCTAGTAGCCACAAAGAGAAACATTTTTTTAAATGCCTAGGATAAACATTTTTTAAAACCAGAAAGAAGTAATCCAATCAGTTTAATTTAATATGTAATGATTAGGATACGAAATTACCAACTACTGTTTGTAGGTGTATGTGTATCCCTGATCTTCAGACGATTCAGACCATTTCTAGCCTATCATTCAAAATTATAACAATTTGCCAAAATTTATTTAATGGAATGCATTAAGATTGTGAACACCAACGAGAAATTGTGAGCATGATTTCATGTTTTAACATTAAAAAGTAGGCTTGACATCACAAATTACTTTTTCAAAAACAAAAGAAAAGAGAAAGGAAATATAAAATGTCCTAGATAATGTCCCACATCCCAAACCATAATATATTAGACTACAATTTGGAACCAGCATCAAGGCCCTTCAACCATGAAAATAAGACAACCAAAACATGACAAATGCAAATCACAAGAATAAAACAGGGTTCAAGTACAATAAGTCAAGGTAGACAATGTTGCACTTAATAAAACATTATCTTATTCTATGATCACATGAAAGAGAGTTACCAACCTCTGAGCCTGGAGGCCACACTGCCATTAGACATATAAGGATAAACCAAAAGTTTCTCATTAGGAGTAGCACAGTATCCAATTAAGCGAAGTAAATTGCGATGAACTGCCAAGCTGATCATCTCCAACTCGGTTTGGAACTGTGATTCACCAGCACTACCATTTACATCTTTCAGCCTTTTCACTGCCACCATTGTGCCATCTCCAAGCTTCCCCCTATAGACATTGCCAAAGCCTCCAGCACCAAGGATATTCTTAGAGCTGAAATTATCCGTTGCATGTAGCAGCTCTCTGAAACTGAAATTTTTCAGATTTCCCAAGCTAAGAACTCCCTCTTCCTTACAATCTGCAACAATACCACAATCATAAATACTAATATCCTAATCATACCAATCCAGTACCATATAATCCAAGAACCTCAGTTACAGTGCTACCCACCGCTGATATAAAGCATGGCTCCGTGCTGTCGTTTCTTTCTATACCACAATAGCCCAAAAAGCAAAAGGATGAGGGAGGCGCAGCTAAGACTGACCCCAAGTGCTATTGCTAGTCTTTTAGACTTGTGTTTTCCTATAAACAGAAATGTAATACATGTTTAAAATGTTGTATAAAGACAAAGATGAGATACCAAGAAGGTGGAGGTAAAAGGACAAACCTTCTGATGACACTTGGGAGAAAGAAATGGGCATGAGGGTTGCTGACCCAGAGCAACCTTCAGTGGTGCTGCTTCCACAAACTAATGGGTTCCCCACAATACTACACAAACAGAAGTAACAGTGAATCAGGACAAAAAAAGCACAATTAAAAACTTTATTAGAATAATAAAACACTACCGTGTCCACAAAACAAGCACAGGAGGAAATAAGAGACAACATACTTGAATGACCTGGCTGGGAACTTGGGCAATGGTCCACTGAGATTGTTATAAGACAAGTCCCTGAGAACAAAGATTTAGCACATCAGATTTTCAGCAGAAGAAATTGACAAATAGCAAGAAATGAACAAGAAGCGTGTTGTTTCGAATTTCAAGACACTGACGTGTGAGAATGGGGAAAAACTGATATATTGATATAACTACACTCACAAGAAAGCAAGCTGTGGGGTTTTGGCCAGTGACACCGGAAAGGATCCGGACAAATTATTGTTGTTGAGTCTCCTGCTCCCGTAGCGTACAAAGAAACAGTGACTTACATTTCATAATTCACACAGCAAGATTTGAAGCAACAATATCCCAAAGCATAAAAAATAAAATATACTTTACACCTCAACGAAAAAAAAGGCAAGTCAACAAGGTAAACAACAGATAGTGGGCATTGGCCAATTGTTGGTTAAATAATTTCCCGCACTTTCTTTAGCAAAAAGAGAACTAACTAAAATCAAGGAAACAATAATTACTCACAAGTACTGGAGACTATTCAATAGACTAAGAGATGCAGGAATCAGCCCTGAGAAACGGTTATTGGAAAGGTCTAATGTCTGAAGCTTGGGAAGGTTTCCAAGTGCCGGTGGTATGTTGCCTGAGATATTGTTGTTCTGCAGTAATCTGCATTCAACCGCTGTTAGAACACACCACAGAACATAAACCACTCCACTCCACGAGAATCATGCTGAAACTATGCCAGGTATCTATCTAGCAGGGAATGACCGTTACAGACACAAAAAAAAAAAAAAACATATAATAAAATACGAAGAAAAAAAAGTAAGAGGAAAAAGGAGAAGTTCCGAAAGATGGTCTCACACTTGTCGAAGATTTGTTAGATTTCCGATAGATGGAGATAAAGTTCCGGAGAGAGATTGGCTAGGCGCTCCACTGCATAGAGAGAAAAGTAAAAGTGAAAGTGAGAAAGGAAATGCAGAAAAAGAGAAAGAGAAAGTGGTGATAATAGTAAAATACTAACAGGCCTATGACAAGGTAATCAGAAGAGCAAGTGATCATGGTCCAGCTGCAAGCGTCGACGGAGTATTCATCCCAGTTGTTGAGGACGCCGTGTGGGTCATGGAGAGCTGCCTTAATGTACATCAAAGCCTCCACTGCACGCACAATTATATATCAATTAAGGGAATCTTAGACTTGGAGAATGAATGTGAAAAATAAGCGTGTTTAGTAGACCTTCGGGGTTGCGAGGCTGGGAAGCGGAAGAGAGAGTGTAGCGTGAGAAGAAGAAGAAGAAGAAGAAGAAGAGAGAGTGGAGAGCCATGAGAGCATGGAACAGGGAGGGAGGGACAGAGGGTGATATGATATTAAGTAATGAGTAAGAGAAGCACGTCAGCAAAGGCCGGGTTGAGATGGAAGAACAAGACTCCTAGACTAGACTGGACCGGTGGTGTCTCTCTCTCCTCTTTTTTCTTTTTTGTGTTGTGTGTGGCTTGCTTTGCTTTTTACTCAGGCAGAAGAACGTGAGGGAGCCCGCCAGAATCAAAACGTCCATCAGATGTGTAGTTCAGTACCTGCCTACTCTATAATATATATTATTTATTACTATTCTTATTGCTTCCTTCTGCCGCTTTTTTCTTTTTTGTTCTATTTACTATTTTTATACAAATATATATATACATGAGAATTTTAATCAATTTTTAATTTTTATATTTTTTTAGCATACTCAAGTATTGATTTTTTATATCAGAAACAACTAATCTTTCACATTTTTAAATTTAATTTTTTTTATTTTTAGTAAACAATTTATCACTGTGTTACAGTTCCATAAGCTAAAATAGATGTTTATCTTTTTTATATGAAAAGTTGTTACTGAATTGTTATTCAACCAATATAACGAGGTTCACGACCCATATATAAGACTTAAAATTTATAAATTAAAACTTCTTATTGTAAAAGATTCTTGTAATATTTAATGTAAAAATCTTGAAATAATTTTTAATTCAGCTATAATTTAATTTCAATTTATATTTTTATTAATTTTCTTGTTTAATTAAAATATGGGTAGCAAATATGATTATAAGTAGGTAACTACTTAATGATTGTTTTATTACTTTTGACATACATTTCACACAATAATTATTTATTTGTTTTCTTAATTTTTGCTTAATTTCATCCCAAATAGCTAGAATTTAATGTTTTCATACAACTATAGTCTTATAAATAAAATTTTAAGCATTTATTAATTTTTATTATGTTTTTATCAGAGTTTTAGAACAGCAAGAGAGAGGAAGTTTGTACATAGAAGAGCACGTGATGGTTGAAGAGTAGAAGCAGATGGCCATGTTAATTTCAATACAATTTGAGAATTAATTTTAAAGAAATAGTGTCAATGAGTTGGGCTCAGCCAGCGAGCAAAGTCGACTATAAAGTGTGTTTTGGATTTTGCAAAACTCACCCATCAAGCAATGCATTAAGTGAAATGACGAGACAAGGACCTTGGATTCAATATAAAAGAACATTATCATGAGATCTAAAGAGTATCAACCTAAAGCTTCGTGTAGAGTGAAAAAACATTGTTGCATTGATTTCTATTTCATTCTTCACTTCATTCCTCTTGTATTTCTTCGTGTAAAGGCTAAACTTTCTATTGGGAGTTTACTTGTCAAAAACTCTTGATATAATTATTTTTATTATTTATTTAATATTATTTCAATGTTATTGTTTCCTTTTAAATAATTTTTTGAAAAAATACGAGTTAATATCCTAATTATTATGTTATATCTATAATCATTAATTGACAAATTAGTGGATACAAAAATATAAGAATAAGTTCTTATGTCAAATAAGTTTGTTTTAAATCAAACAAACTTCTAACCAAGTTAAACTAGCTTGTAACTATTAAAATATTTATTTATATTTTTAGATTAAATATATAATTTAGTACATGTACCTTTCACGCATTTTATTTTGGTTTTTATACATAAAAGTTGGTCTATATACATGCCAATGTTATTGATTTCAATAATTTAGTCCATTTATCATACATTGACAGTAAATTCAAAGAGTGTATTCATTATTTGATCCTTATATTTGTAACTAATTTTTCTCTAAATTGTTACTATTGTGATTGTGTATAGAGTTATTTATACTCTAATATGATTTTTTAAAATTTTATAACATATTTTTTTATTTTTCATTTATTCTACCTTTATGCAATTTTTAAATCTATAATATCGAATAAAAATATTTAAAAAAATATAAATGAATAAACTCTTAATTTATTTTTAAAGTGTTACTCTCTCATTTTTTTTCTTTTTTATAAATTTTTTTTAATTGTCTATTATATTAACTAGTATATTTTAAGAAAACTCTTAATTAATTAAAAATTAATAAATACTAGAAACTTAATGAAATAGTTTTTTGTGTCTATTGTTAGGATGGGAAAAGATGAATAATGATGGACTACATGTACTAATTGATGATTTTTGGATGACATTAAAGAAGAATATAAAACAGTGGTATCCAATTGTGATTAGTGTTTTGAAGCATTTGTGATTGAGATTTGGGAGGTGCAGGGTACTGATCCTCATAAAGTAAAGCTGCTTGTTGATTTGACATAGACTCCCTGCACTGCACTGCGCAGCCAATTGTTCCGTCCAACGACACTCAGTAGTGGGTCCCTGTTTTTTTGTTATGTTCGCTCTTCACACACTCATCATTCTTCCTTTGCTTTAGTTCCCTTTTACCAGACTATTTTTTTTTTAATTATAAAGTATTGTATAAGAGACAAAAATTATTTTGAAATAATTATTATTTTAATTTTTAAATATAATATTAATTATTTCGTTTCACTCATATTCGTTTTTATATTAATAATAAATAATAAATTTTATAATATTGTCATTCTTTTTATAAAACAATGTTGGACATCAATTATTTTAGGAAAAAAAGTACTACTTTTCTTTAAGAGTTAACTTAACTTGCTATTTTAGTTGTAACTTACATACTGGACTATAAAAAAAAATTATATACTAACTAGTCATTACTTTATGGTAATATAGTACAAGTTTATAATTTTTTTCATTTATTATTAATTTTTTCATTGTTTTGTAAATTTATTTATTATTAGTTCTTTTGAAAAAAAGTTAATAACAAATGAACAAAAAATTAAGAAATACATATAAATTTATTAATTTAACAGCAATTAAAATAAAGTGTTAAACACTAAAACTAAAATTATTATTTTATTAAAGATTTAATATAAAAAATAAAAAAAAAATATTTATTAATAATCAAAAATATATTTTAACCTATAAAAATATCAAATCTTCATACTTCATTATAAAATTTATAGTAAAATATAAACTATTAACAATTAATATTTATCTATCAAAACATATACAGTATAAAATTTAAAAATTATTATCTTAAGTTTTCAAATCACATTATTAAATATAAATGCTAACATGTGTGTTGTATGTGTCATCGAGATTATAAGTTAATTGATAATCACATGACCATTTAAAAGGTATGTGTATTTTTTTTAAGCTTGACTATTAAAATATTAATTTGATGATCTATGTTTACAGTACTTGTAATAACCTGATTTTTTTTATTAACTAAATCAGTAATACTCAAAATAATATAATTAAAAAAATTTGGGTGAAAATTAATGATAAACATGCAAAATTTTAGTTATATGCAAATTACGACAATGCAAAAACTCTACAACTAAGCTAATGTCGTAAAAATAAATATAAAAACAAGTAAAAAACTTATGAAAGAAATAAGATATTATCATAAAATAACTAAATTAGAATACTAATTTTTTTTAATATTTTCTAAAAAATAATTAATTATAGTATTTTTCCTTATTTTTATAAATAAAGTTTTTTTTTTATTCAAGTCACTGAAATAAACCGTCCTTCTAACATAAATGTTCCACTTAAATTTGTTTCATTGTTAGACTTATTGCCTATGACGCACTAGTATTAACTTTGATTCTCTAACTTCACAAAATAAATAGTTAATTGTGGTGGTTCTGAGTTCAATTTTATTAAGTTTCAAATTGTATGAATGAAAAAAAATATGATTGATAGAAAAAATTCTATTAAAAATAACTAGTTAGATTTTTTAACAAAAATTAGTTATAAAAAAGCTAGTGGATATTTCAGAATATAAAATTATTTTTTAATAATAAAGTTTTTTATGTTTTCTTCTTTCTTAATACTAATAATGTTTTTATACTTTTAAATTTTATTTAACTTTAAATATCATACTTTTTTTATCAGCAATAATCATAATTTAAATATCATATAATAATAATAATAATAATAATAATAACAAATCTTACTAATTGTTATAAAAATTAAAAGATCTCTCTATATATGTAATTGGGCAAAAATTACGTAAAGTAAACAAAAAGTTAGAGATGTGATTACTAGTCCCAAAAACGCAATTTCAATTATGGGTCCTGAACATTATTACCAATTCTGTTGAAAATCCTGTGCCACCCAAATGCTATTGCATTTTGACACAAACCATGTTAACTTTGCTTTTCATTTCAATTTTCCATTTTAGACAAGCCTGCAACCAATACTGATAGTACTCTTTCATATACTTCGATTAACAACCATTTCAACAATTTGATTTTGTTACATTGCCAACGAGTGCAGATCGAAAAGGAAATTAGCAAATATGAGGGGGCACTACGCTATTTTCTGCCATCACAAATCGATTCATTGAAGGTTATATACAGTGGCTAATTAAAAAAAAAAAGTGTCTTAATTTATGTCAGAAAATATGCTAGCTGGGTATTCAACAGGGAAAATAAAATATCCTTTGTGTCTTTTGAGTTAACCGTACATTCACCGTCTCTGGAATGTGTTTGCAAACATACATGTAATTAAAAAAAAGTTTTAAATATATTTTAATTCTTATAATTTAACTTTTTTTTACTTTTAATATTTATAAAAATATACTTTTTTTCCTTACAAATTATGTTTATTTTATTTTTAATCTTTAAAATATTTTAGATAACACTTTAACTGGTGAAAAAAATTATCTAAAACATCAGGTAAAGATAATTTGCAAGATCTAAAAATAATTTTTTTTACTAAAGATATATTTAAATAAAAAATACCTAAAATAAGCACAAAACATGTGTTGGCCGGGAAGGAATACTTTTTACTCTGGAATGTATAATTTTTGTATAATATTCGTCAAAAAATAGTGTAATAATATTTTGCCACTTAATTGGCTTTGATTGTTCAAAAATAAGATGTAAAATGAGAAAGTAAAGTTGTATTCATTATTAATTTAAAACGATTCATGTTTATAATTTTCTTTAGTTTAAATGAAGAATAAATATAATTTTTTTTACATTCACTTTAATGGTCCATAAACTTTTTTTATACTTTTCTTTTCTTTTAGTCATTGATCTAAATTTTTGACATATTGAAGTTCCTAACCTTTTCTTCCTAACTACTTTTAACTTAAAGGATAGTGTTAACTTAATGGTGCATTGGACTATTAATGTCATTGTTATGTCAACAACTATATTATTAGAGTGGAGTGACTAAAAGTGGTGATCAAGGAAAATTTAAGAATTTTGACTTGTCAAAATTTAAATAAACGACTAAAAATAGAAATAAAAATGTTTAGGGAAAAAAACTAATAAACCCTTAATTATATTAGAGTTTAATGATGATCTACTCGCAGTACGTAATGATTTTATATTATTATTCAAATACAAATTATAATTAGTATAACTTTTAAGATAATTTTATAAAAGTTAACAAATTTATTATAAAATAATAATTTATGATTAAATGAATGTGTAAAATTATTGTATATTTTTTGTTCATATTATTAATTAATTTTAAAAAATTTCAATATTTTAATAAAATTAAAGAAGTATGAGACAACGCTCATTTAATCTACAATTCTCTAAAGATTAAACTAGTGAAATTTAAACCAATCCAATTCAACTCGAAAACATGTAGGCCCTTAGCCAACCTAGACAAAGTATTTTCTATATTTGTTTTAGTATTTTGATATAGGTCTTCTCGTATTAGGAAGGAAGACTCTTGATTTTCTTTATGTTCCGTTTATTATTTTATCATTTTGGGTTTAATATAATTTACATTTTCTCAACAAAAAAAAAGTATTCTCCACATTTGACTGCACTATGTGTAATTCTTTACCCTAATAGTTTATTAAAATAAAATTATAAGATATTTCCTTAAAGGCTAAAGCACGTTTTGAATTTAACTCATGTTGACCCCATGGCGCAAGTTTCTTTGTTGAAGTTTAAAGAGAATAATTTATTTAATGAGAAGATTCTTGTTTATTCTCTTCAAAATTTCCTTGGAAAAAAAAAGAGCAGATTTTGAATTTGATAGCCGATAGCTATGTTACCTATGTATGCGGTTGTGTGTTGAAATTTGATGGTGCAATATGGCGATGTAGCGTGAAAGTGGTAGTGGTAGCGTGGGAATCTCCGCTATTGCAGACACAAAATCTTCGTTGGAGTGCGTTTATTCTTCTTCCATTCCATGCCTGTTGGTGTTGGAACTTGATTCCTTATCTTCCTTGCTTCCACAAATCACAATGCCATGCTTGATTTTGCTTCTTGCCCTCTTGCTAATTTGTTCAAAACACCAAAGCTTTACCAGAGTACTTTGAATTGGGAAAAGCAAAAAAGTGACCCACCCGTGTCATGCATAAGTATGTGAAAATAAAAAAATTAAATAAATTATCAATGGGCATATATATTTAAGTTTTTTCTATCAATATATTGTTGGAAGTGCACGTTCACCTCAACGTTCTTTTAATTAATTAATTTTATTATTTTTGAAAAAATTAGTTATTTTGAATCTGGTCCATTTTCCATCCACATTCATCCCATATCTTTGCAAAATATATTTGCAACCACCTTCAGTAACAAATCACGTAGCCATCATCTCACGTACTGATAACTTCTTATCTCACGTCTGATAACTTCCTATCTCACGTTCTGACAAGTTGAGAGAGCTCTGTGATGGACAGACTCTATAAGTAGGATGGGGTGCTCTCAGTTTTGTATCACCAAACTCACTTCTCTATCCAGAAAAAATACACCATCTATTCAGAGTGGGTAAGGGTCAAGAAGAACAAAACTGTCTTTGGTTCGTGTGTGAGCCGCTTCCCGTTCGATTTGCAATGGCTGGAGGTACGCTTGTAATTCCTTTTAATTTCCGCTGTTTGATCTAAATATGCTATTTAAATTTATTTGCATGTTTAGATCAGTGTATGTATATTTTTACATTTGGTATCAGAGCCTATTTGTACCTCTGTCTTGCTTATTGGGTCGTTTCTATGTGGAGTTTATTTTCTGAGTATATGGGTGTTATGTTTTAAGCCTCCTTAATTCAAAATAACATCAAAATTAGGAATGATGTGAGTTTTTCGAAATTGAGGTAATAATATTTTTTTTTACCACTACTGGAGGTTGAAGACGAAGTCTTGTGGGTTTTGTTTACCTCATTGATGTGATGTGTATTACCTCATTGTTCTGGGTTTGAATCTTGTTGCTGCCTTTTGTTGTTTGTTTTCGTTTTAATTAATTAAAAGGAAGTATAAATGAAACGAAAACGCCTTATGCTGGTTTCGAACCCTCACCCTACAAGCATGAAAGGACTTCCTTTGCCGCTAAGCTATTGCAATTTAATTGTTTATTAACTGCAGTTCACGTGTATTTATAACTTCTGAAGGATAAATCATTTATGCACAAACTGTTTAAAAATTGTCTGTCTCTTAAGTTATGTTGAACATGCAATATTATGTTAAATACTGGTATGCATTGGATTTAATCCTTTAAAGTTTATTACATGTAATTTTTTATGATTCAATATTGAGCACATTTGCATTATTAAGTATGTTTATGCAAGGATTATTTTTGAATGTTAAGTGATTAATATAATTTTATTAAATTAGAGAATAGCCACAGCATCTTTAATTGAGTAAAATTATATACTAAATTTATAATCACATTAGAAATATTAATTGTGATTAATCATATGTAATGTGATGAAATCTACCCACAGGAATTTTGTTATATTTGTATGATTAATTAGGATAAAATATTAAATTATATTTCTTAATTTACCCACAGGAATTAAGGAAAAGAACATGATTTAATAGTTTTATCATAAAGTTGCATGATGAATCTAATTGAGTAGGACTTTAGCCCACAGGCAAGTTTTGTGTCACTATATTCATATATTGAGACATGATTTGCATTGGCAAAACATGACATTTGTTTAGTCTCAAATTTTCTTAATGAGCATGTGTGTTTGTTTGCAGTTTCACAATCTATGAATATTTCTTGTGACCTTCCCATTTTGAAAGGTGATAATTATAAGGTTTGGAAGGAAAGAGTTCTCCTTCATTTGGGCTAGATGGATATTGACTATGCTATAAGGAAGGATGAGCCACCGGCTATTACTGAAACTAGCGAACCTGATGCTGTTGATCTTTATGAAAAGTGGGAGAGATCTAATCGTCTCTCCGTTATGTTCATAAAAACCAACATATCCGCTAGTATCCGGGGTTCAGTTGACCAGTATGATAAGGTCAGAGATCTGTTGAAAGCCATTGATGAACAGTTTACAACCTCTGAGAAGTCACTTGCTAGCACACTCATTATGCAATTCTCTTCCATTAAGCTTACTGGAACGAGAGGTGTGCGTGAACATATCATGCGCTTAAGGGACATAGTGGCTCAGTTGAAAACCTTGGAAGTTACCATGTCTGAATCCTTCCTGGTACATTTCATTTTGTGCACC
Organism: Glycine max; assembly: GCF_000004515.6. Lineage (NCBI taxonomy): Eukaryota > Viridiplantae > Streptophyta > Magnoliopsida > Fabales > Fabaceae > Glycine > Glycine max. The sequence goes on along the minus strand of NC_016089.4, from coordinate 41,064,030 downwards.
CTACCTCAACAGTATACACCCTTCAAAATCTCCTACAACACACATAAGGATAAATGGTCTATTAATGAATTGATGACCATGTGTGTTCAAGAAGAGGAGAGATTGATAATGGAAGAGGGTGAGAAGGTAAATTTGACTACTTCTAATTCTGGAAAGGATAGGAAGAAGTCTGTAGGCACCAATAAAGGAAAGATTCCGACTCAACCAACAATTAAAAAGGAGTCAAAGTGTTTCTTCTGTAAAAAGAAAGGACACATGAAGAAGGACTGCCCCAAATTTAAAAGTTGGTTTGAGAAGAAAGGTACACCATTTGCCTTTGTTTGTTATGAATCTAATATGATTAATGTGAATCATAATACATGGTGGATTGACTCTGGTTCTACAATCCATGTTTCTAATACCTTGCAGGGTATGGAAAGCCTAAGGAAGCCAGTGGGAAGTGAGCAGTGCATCTACTCAGGGAGTAGGATGAGCTCACATGTAGAGGCCATTGGAACGTGCGTCTTAGTCTTAAATAGTGGCTTTAAATTACATTTGGAGAAAGTTTTTTATGTTCCTAGTTTCTGTAAAAACTTAATTTCTGTTTCTAAACTTGCACCTTTGGGATTTTATTTTAATTTTACAGACTTTGGTTTTAATTTACTAAATAAATCTGAAATTATTGGTTGTGGTCAATTGGTTGATGGTCTTTATTCGATTGAATTGCAAAATGACGCTACTTCTATGCACGTTTCTGTTGGGTTAAAACGATGTATTGTGAATGAAGAATCCTCTATGTTGTGGCACCGGAGATTAGGACATATCTCTATTGAAAGAATCAAGCGATTAGTAAATGAAGGAGTACTTAGTACTTTGGATTTCGCTGATTTTGAGACTTGTGTAGATTGCATTAAGGGTAAGCAAACTAACAAGTCTAAAAAGGGTGCAAAGAGGAGTTCTAATTTATTAGAAATCATACATACAGACATATGTTGTCCAGACATGGATGCAAATAGTCCGAAATACTTCATAACCTTTATAGATGATTATTCACGATATATGTATCTCTACTTACTTCATTCTAAGAATGAAGCTTTAGATGCCTTTAAAGTTTTTAAGGCTGAAGTTGAGAAACAATGTGGAAAACAAATTAAGATCGTGAGATCAGATAGAGGTGGGGAGTACTATGGTAGATACACAGAGGATGGACAAGCACCAGGTTCATTTGCGAAATTTCTTCAAGAACATGGGATTGTTGCCCAATACACTATGCCTGGTTCTCCGGATCAGAATGGTGTGGCAGAACGAAGAAATCGAACCTTATTAGACATGGTGAGAAGCATGAGGAGTAATGTAAAGCTTCCTCAATTTTTGTGGATTGATGCTCTTAAGACGGCTGCGTATATATTAAACCGAGTTCCAACCAAGGCTGTCTCAAAGACACCTTTTGAATTATTCAAGGGTTGGAAACCAAGTTTGCGACATATACGCGTTTGGGGATGCCCGTCTGAAGTAAGAATCTATAATCCACAAGAGAAGAAACTAGACCCTAAGACTATTACTGGGTATTTCATTGGATATGCCGAAAGGTCTAAAGGGTATAGGTTCTATTGTCCATCCCACAACACTAGGATTGTGGAATCAAGGAATGCAAAGTTTCTTGAAAATGACTTGATCAGTGAGAGTGATCAATTTCAGAACATTTCTTCTGAAAGGGATCACTGTGAAGCTGAACCTTCTGGGACAAGTAATAGGTTGGTAGTCATTCCCACCCCTCAAGTTAAAATGGGTGTTAGACAACCAGTGATTGAAGTTCCACAAGCTGTTGAAAGTGATCATGTAGATCGAGTTGTTTGTGAGGAACAACATGATGATATTGAACAAACTGGTGAAGAACCAGTTGAACAAGTTCCTCAGCAAGATGACCAAACAACATTAAGAAGATCTACTAGAATAAAAAAGACAGCAATTCCTAGTGATTATGTAGTGTACCTACAAGAATCAGACTACAACATTGGAGCCGAAAATGATCCTGAGACGTTTTCACAAGCCATGAGTTCTAAGGAATCAAATTTGTGGTATAATGCTATGAGGGATGAGATGGATTCTATGGCATCTAACCAAGTTTGGGATCTCGTTGAGTTTCCTGTTGGTGTAAAAGCCATCGGATGTAGATGGGTCTTCAAAACAAAGAAAGACTCAGAAGGCAACATTGAGAGACATAAGGCAAGACTTGTTGCTAAAGGATTCACTCAAAGAGAAGGAATCGATTACAGAGAGACCTTTTCCCCTGTATCTAAGAAAGACTCTCTTCGAGTAATTCTGGCATTAGTAGCTCATTTTGATCTTGAGCTGCATCAAATGGATGTGAAAACGACGTTCCTGAATGGTGATCTAGAAGAAGAGGTTTACATGAAACAACCTAAGGGATTCTTATCTAGTGTTGGTGAGCACTTAGTCTGCAAGCTTAATAAGTCCATCTATGGATTGAAACAAGCCTCCTGCCAATGGTATTTAAAATTTCATGAGGTCATTTCTTCATTTAGCTTTGAAGAGAATGTCATGGATCACTGTATATACCAGAAGGTCAGTGGGAGTAAGATTTGTTTCCTTGTATTATACGTAGATGACATTCTGCTTGCGACTAATGATAAGGGTATGCTATATGAGGTGAAACAATTTCTCTCAAAGAACTTTGATATGAAGGATATGGGAGAGGCATCTTATGTCATAGGCATAAAGATCCATAGAGAAAGATCTCGAGGCACTTTAGGCTTGTCTCAAGAAACCTATATCAACAAAGTTTTAGAGAGATTTAATATGAAAGATTGTTCACCAAGTGTAGCTCCCATTGTGAAGGGTGACAAACTTGCTTTGAGTCAATGCCCCAAAAATGATTTTGAGTGGGAACACATGAAAAATATTCCATATGCTTCAGCAGTCGGAAGCCTTATGTATGCTCAGGTTTGCACTAGACCTGATATTGCATTCGCTGTTGGAGTTTTGGGAAGATATCGAAGTAATCCAAGTATTGACCACTGGAAAGCTGCAAAGAAAGTGATAAGATATCTTCAAGGAACAAAAGATTACATGCTCATGTACAGACAAACTGATTGTCTGGAAGTGATTGGCTACTCCGACTCAGACTTTGCTGGTTGCGTTGATTCACGAAGATCAACATCTGGTTATATTTTTATGTTAGCCAGTGGAGCTGTATCTTGGAGAAGTGCCAAACAAACCTTGACTGCTACTTCCACTATGGAGACTGAGTTCATTTCTTGTTTTGAGGCTACCTCGCATGGTGTATGGTTGAAGAGTTTCATATCTGGCCTTAGAGTTGGGGACTCTATTTCTAGGCCATTAAAGTTGTATTGTGACAACTTTGTTGCGGTGTTTATGGCTAAAAATAACAAAAGTGGAAGTCGAAGTAAGCACATCGACATCAAGTACTTAGCCATAAGAGAACGTGTTAAAGAAAAGAAAGTGGTCATTGAACACGTCAACACTGAGTTAATGATTGCTGATCCTTTAACTAAAGGCATGCCACCAAAGAATTTTAAGGATCATGTAGTACGAATGAGACTTGGTTCCATGATGTAATTTCATTGTACGTACATTTGTTATTTTCAATGAAACTCTTATTCAGTTAGATATTTTCTCATATCGTTTTGTGCACATATTTATTTATTTCGAGAAAAATCATTCGGTTTAGATATAGAATAAACATATGGTTTATTCATTAAGTTGAGAGCTAGTGTTGAGAGACTTGATATATTGTGGTACATGGAAGATACTACTCATCATCAGAGGACCTATCGCCATGACTCATATATTATGTTTCTTGTTACGGTTGATGTTGGGTTAAATGGACCAAGTGGGAGAATGTTGGAAGTGCACGTTCACCTCCACGTTCTTTTAATTAATTAATTTTATTATTTTTGAAAAAATTAGTTATTTTGAATCTGGTCCATTTTCCATCCACATTCATCCCATATCTTTGCAAAATATATTTGCAACCACCTTCAGTAACAAATCACGTACCCATCATCTCACGTACTGATAACTTCTTATCTCACGTCTGATAACTTCCTATCTCACGTTCTGATAACAAGTTGAGAGAGCTCTGTGATGGACAGACTCTATAAATAGGATGAGGTGCTCTCAGTTTTGTATCACCAAACCCACTTCTCTATTCAGAAAAAATACACCATCTATTCAGAGTGAGTAAGGGTCAAGAAGAACAAAACTGTCTTTCAGGTTCGTGTGTGAGCCGCTTCCCGTTCGATTTGTAATGGCTGGAGGTACGCTTGTAATTCCTTTTAATTTCCGCTGTTTGATCTAAATATGTTATTTAAATTTATTTGCATGTTTAGATCAGTGTATGTATATTTTTACATATATATATTTTAGTTTAATATGCAGTACAACAATATACATCAAATTAATTTCATTTTGTAGAGAAATGGTAAGTAGAATAAGCTAGAGTGGACACGAGTCTGGATTAATCAGAGGATCCGATCAATATGAACCAAACTAAAGAAAAACATTATTGGTCTGTTCGTTAGAATCATCGGTTTAGTTTGAATGTTAAAACTACGCACATGATGATATTAGTCTGGGTATTGGATTTTAGCATGTAAAACTCAAACCAACTCGAACCCGTATTATTTTAAATTTTATTTTATTTTGTTTAATTTTATATTTTTAAAATTTTATGTTGTGCAATTTTATAATTAAATACTTTTCATATTATTTATGATTTTTCTTTCATTTGGATTGTCATTTAAAAAAACTGATTTCACTCAAACAGATTAGTATTAATTTGGAGATAAAAAAATATTAATTTATTTATATATAAATATTCTCTAAATCTAAACTAATTGGGCCCGTTGTTACTCCTGAGTAGGATGGAGAAAAGACTGGCTGTCAAATTATGCGATCAATAGCTCAAAACTATATAGGCAGTTCACATGAATTAACTGGTGACTATTTTAGGACAAAGAGATAAATCAATTAAACTATAGGACGTGATTTATCTTCCTTTATGATTCCAATATAGCAACACACACTTATACGCCTACTAGGCTACTAATACAAATTAGGTTCTCTATATATACACGTGTGTGTGATAGAAATCTTACTTCCTTATCCACGATCCCATTCATTAGAGCATAAAGAACCTCACTTCCCACAAGCTGCTTCACCCACTTGTTTTCTTTTTTACCATCAAATTGGCTGAGTGGTGCAGGGTCCAATCCCAATTACCGCCAGTTAATCATGCAATAGGTTAAATCATCATAGCACATTAGAGAACAATAATAATCAAGTCAACCAAAAGAAAAAACAAAAACAACAATAATTTGAACGTGCTTTCCATTTTCAATTCCTTTCTAAACCACTACATATTACACTGATGGTATTCTTGAAGTTTTACTGGATTGATTTAACATGATCAAATTTTAATGTGTTACCGTTTTATAATTGGGTGCATATAAATCTCATATGTTGGCCTGTATTTTAAACAATAATTTATCTGCGATGACCGATTATAAATTATTTAATTCTCTTAGCACAGTTTCAATGATAAATTCATTATAGCTTCCTTTGTACCCATTCAATCTTATCAACTTTTTTCTTCTTTTTTTCACCATTTTTTTTCTTTTTTGCTGAGTACCTATCGACTTCAATAATGTGAGATGAGATATCTTCTGTTTTTTTTTTCTACTTTTGGGGCCATACAGTCATAACATGTACTGCTGCTTTTAATTAGTCTGGATCTTGGGATGGACAGCTCTTGAAATTTTGACCCAATACAAGCCCAAACTGAAAACATCAGGTAAGAAGCAAATTCTGTTGTGGGTCTCTCTAATGTAAAGTTGGAGAGCTTGTGTAGTAACACTGTCTAATTCAATGTTTTTATAAAAAGAAATTACATTTTTATTCTTTTTTTTTCATTTTTTCTATAAGGGAAGAGAGATAAGAAGAGAATAAAAAGAAATGTAAAATAAAATAAATGATGTCATGAAGACTGAAAAGAAATAAAAAAAAATTGACCTGTAAATATTATAATTCCATTATAGATTTATAAGTGAAATATCATTTTCTAAAACAAACAATTACAAGGATGGCATGCACAAAATTACAAAATGATATTAATTTATTAGATCCAACTGTCATCATTCTTCATTTTTTCTCTTTCTATTACATTATATCACATTTCTATCTACAATTTTCTTCATCTTTATCTCTTTTAAGTGTCTTTAGAGTTTGGGTGTTTGCCCGTCATTTTTTTATGTGTTCTAGTCTAGACCAGTGTATACAAAACAAAACAAGGTTGATGAAAATTATAACAAAAACATTATTCTAAGCATTGCAATACTAGAAACCTAAAACAATTCGAAGAAATAAGTGTTGATATCACGATGATGAGTTGATGACAAGGATGAATTAGTGTTCAAATGGTGCATACTGCATATGTGAGTCACTCAAGTGACCGGCAATTGAAGGTTTCTATAGGAAGCATTTATTTATTTATGCATAATATTTTATTTTTCAATTTTTAAAATAAGATTTAGTAAATAAGTTGATTTCCTATATTTTAGGCGTAAGGCAGTTTTAATGGATTAGCCTAGAAAAATAAGTTGTTTTTATCTTTAAGAAGCAAGTTACTTTTAATATTCTGTTTTGCTAATATCTTGTTATCTAATTAGTTTATCTTTTGCTATTTATTGTATCGCTGTTGAGAACAATTTGAATTAGAATAGAATAATTTTATTTCCTCTGCATACGCATTGTCTCTCTTCTTTCCTCTGTTTTTTTATAATTTCCTCCACAAAACCAACAATTGGTATCGAGAGCCTTATTCTTACAGGACCTCTACCATGGAAAGTGAAGCAAGTTTTTCCCACATAACTCTTCCAATCTTTGATGGAGAGAATTATGATCTTTGGAAAGTGAAAATGCAATCCTACATGGAGTCTTTGGATTTATGGGATGTTGTGGAAGAGGATTATGAAATATATCCGCTGCCTGAAAATCCCACCATGGCCCAAATTAAAAATCACAAGGAAAGAAAGATGAAGAAGGCAAAGGCGAGGTCATGTTTGTTCACTGGTGTTTCACAAATGATATTCATCAGAATCATGACTCTTAAATCATCCAAAGTAATTTGGGATTATCTGAAAGAGGAATACGCTGGAGATGATAGAATACGAAGCATGCAAGTGCTAAATTTAAGGAGGAAATTTGAGCTTCAAAGGATGAAAGAGTCAGAGACAATCAAAGAATACTCAAACAAATTGTTGGGTATTGCCAACAAGATAAAGTTGTTGGGAAGTGATTTTGCTGATTCAAGAATTGTAGAGAAAATTTTGGTAACGGTGCCGGAGAGGTATGAAGCATCTATAGCTTCATTGGAGAACACAAAGGATCTGTCGAAAATCACATTGGCAGAAGTGCTACATGCCCTGCAAGCTCAAGAGCAGCGAAGGTTGATGAGGCAAGATCGTGTTGTCGAAGGTGCTTTGCCAGCCAAACATCATGAAGTTGATGAAAGCAAAAATGATTTTTTCAAGAAGAATCAACCAGCAAGCAGCGAAAATAGTGCAAACAACCAAAACAAAGATAAGGATAAAAAGAAAAATTATCCACCTTGTCATCATTGTGGCAAAAAAGGTCATGCACCTTTCAGATGTTGGAGGAGACCAGATGCAAAATGTAACAAGTGCAACCAGATAGGACATGAAGCGGTGATCTGCCCCAACAAAAATCACCATGATGAGGGAGCTCAGATTGCTAATCAAGAAGAGGAGGACCAACTGTTTGTGGCCACATGCTTCTTGAGTAGTGAATCAAGTGAAAGTTGGTTGATTGATAGTGGTTATATAAACCACATGACATATGATAAGACTTTATTCAAAGATTTGAAGCCAACTAATGTCTCAAAGGTCAGAATTGGGAATGGTGGCTATATTCCTGTAAAAGGAAAAGGAACTATTGCAATTTCAACGTGTTCAGGTATCAAATTAATATCAGATGTTCTTTATGTACCTAACATTGACCAAAATTTGCTAAGCGTAGGTCAGTTGATTAAAAAGGGATTTAAAGTGTCATTTGAACATCAACATTGCTTTATCTATGACAATTTTGGCCGAGAAGTTCTAAGGGTTAAAATGAAAGGTAAAAGCTTCTCATTTGATCCAGCAGAGGAGAAACATACAACCTATTTCACTCAAGTCACACACACGGAATTCAAGCACAAGAGACTTTATCATTGTCATCTTGAAAGAATGCTAAACATGAAAAAAAGGAAATATGCAAAAGAAAATTTGAAGAAGTTTCAAATGGAGGAATGCAAATTTGCTAGCACACTAATGAATCAAAAGGAGAAGTTCAGAAAAGAAGAAAGCGTTGATAACATTGATGAAGGATATTATGAGAGCTTGATTGGATGTCTAATGTATCTCACTACAACAAGGCCAAACATTCTATTTTATCAAAAGAATAAAATTGGAATTTTTGTTGATAATCAAGTAGTCATTGCTATTGTAAACAATCTTGTGTGTCATGGGAAGACTAAACATTTCAACATCAAAGTTTATTATTTGATAAAGATGCAACAAAGTGGAGAAGTGAACTTGATTTACTACAAGTCTAAAGATCAACTGGCTGACATGTTTACAAAATCACTACCTATCAACAAACTTGAACTCAAAGAATTGGAGTTTGCAGTTCCAAAAGCAAGGAGGAGTGTTGAAGATTTACTTTTGTAACTGCATAATATTTTATTTTTCAGTTTTTAAAATAGGATTTAGTAAATAAGTTGATTTCCTATATTTTAGGAATAAGACAGTTTTAATGGATTAGCCTAGTCAAATAAGTGGTTCTTATCTTTAAGGAGCAAGTTAGTTTTAATATTCTGTTTTGCTAATATCTTGTTATCTAATTAGTTTATCTTTTGTTATTTATTGTATCGCTGCTGAGAACAATTTGAATTAGAATAGAATAATTTTATTTTCTCCGCATACGCATTGTCTCTCTTCTTTCCTCTGTTTTTTATAATTTCCTCCACAAAACCAACATTTATTTTTGCCTGTAACTCCTCAAAATGTTTTTTTGGTTTCAGTTCGTTTCGTCATTTCTACCGCACATTTTCTCCATTCGTGTTCATCGTTTAAGCGTTTTGAGATTAAATCACGTAGAATTTTTAAGAGAGTCCAAATAGAATGAAAGGGTAATACTGGATTTGACAAATGTTATAACTGGCCAATGCTACATATATTATATATGACAAAGCTCGAACTTAAATGCGTCCAAATAGAAGGTCTTAGCTTTGAACTGGATGGATCAAACCAATATTTAAATTGAGACTTTCTTAATACTTGAAACTCCCACTTAAATCTGAGCCCAATAGAAATGGTAGTGTGTAGATCCACTAACTAGTATGTGGTGACTAAGGACAAATCGAAATTGGTATTGCCATTATCATTGCGTGCTAAAGTGAAAAAGAAATGCATGTGTGATAGATCAAACATGCCTTACCCACTTTTGACAGAGTGCTATAGCATCCCCACTTCCTGCTTATATTTTAGATTTGGATATTAAAAATATTCACCATCAGCTTAGCTATCACGTAGAGTCTAGACTTCATGGTTCTGTATGAAAATGTCTAGGCACTCAATTTTACTCTAGTTACTAAAATGTTCATAATTGATACTAACTCGCGTAATTTGAGCTTTCCATGAATTTTATTGGTCTGGATTATCAGACAGTATTAAATCAAGTAGGCCAGATATGGATTTTCATTTCAAGTTTTAAAACTGCATAATTTACACAACGCTCACAAAAACCATTGAATTAAGCTTATATTTGGAATGTTAATGGTCCTATGCTATGGTTCTCTTCAACAAGTGTGACCAGTAGAAATAGTCCATATTAGACTGATGCCCTTTTAAGAACTCTTAATTGTTACAAGAGACAGATTTGGGTACATGCCTGCATATTGTTTTCATCTTAGTCATCACGTGGATATAAAAACTGACATGCCTGCATATTGAAGGACATACGGAATATTTTACACTTACACCTTTCATACGCTTTTATAGTGACACACCATGAGATTTCACTGTCAATGCAGTATGCAACAACAAAACTGTGTAAAAGAAGATATCTTCTTTTCAAGGCACTAATTAATATGGAAGTACTCAGCAAGCAATATGCAGAAAACTTATAAGGCCACTCATATGGTTGTTTGTTGGGCTTGAGGAGTTCAATATATATAATCAACATGACTCTTGTTGATTATTATATTGTTACAAGACTCTTCACAGTCTGAAGCTTAACATCTATAGATATTTATTGTTGGATGCCAAACTACTAGAAGATACTGTTCTATGACATTGAATGATGGATATTGTATTTAGGCAACAATATGTAACATAGCTATTGTATTTAGGTAATAGTATATGTCCAACTATTGTATTTAGCTTAACATTGAATGATGGATATTGCATTTAGTAAATATTGTATGACTATTGTTTCTTTCTTCTTAGTATTGTAATCTTTCTTAGAAGATAAACAGATAGTGTTTCTAAAAACAATTGTTTGATAAATCATTCTCACGCGTTATGAACATACTTGGGTAGATATAGTGCTCTGTTTTATTCTTTTCAGAACCTAGTAGCTCTCAAAACTAACATAAAACTTCTTCGACTAGCAAATAGTGGTGTGATATTTAGAGTGGCTTATATGTCAAAGATTGCCATCCATATTAGTTGCTGTGCCTGAAAAGTAAAACAGAAGAAAAAAACTCAGTACAAAATAGCATGCCAATCATCTAATTGCAAGATTAGAGTAAAAGAAGAACGAGCTTTTAAGTTTTATTCTTGGACAACTAACAGAACCATTTGTCTAGATACAAAATTCAGAACATAATCAATTAGCTCATTATAAATTTACCCCATGAACTAATTTCTTAATGCTGATTTTCTTTTTTACTGCATTACTGCAGAATTTTAAAAAGAAGCAATCACTAGTTATAAATAAAAAAACCTCGCATTCAGTTAAAAGCATACTTATGCAGATGGTGATCCTTATTCTTTCTAGCACCTAGTAGCTCCCAAAACTAACATCAAACTCCTTTTCCTGAAGTGACATGATAATTTGGACTTCAAATATTCAGCTGATCAGTACTTTGCCTTCCAAACCTATTTCGTGATCTTTCTCAGCTTATATCCCCACTCTGCAATTTTCAAATTTTCCAAAACAAATTTCAAGGATCAAAGAGTAAATTTTCCAGCAACCTGCATTACTAAGTCAAGGTAATAAATCTCAGTTGTTTATTCATTCATCAATAGAAGCTACGGTTAAACTACTGTGATTTACTCATGCACCATTCATTAGCTTACTCACGGTAGAGGCTGCCTGATTTCACACAAATAATCATTAGTGTTTGTTTATTTAACTGTTAAGAGCTTAATTCTCGTATTAAAAAAGTACATGTTTAAATAAAAATTATGGTTAATATCAATTTTAACATATGTCCAAAACAGTTTAAGATTAGTTTTTAAAACTTGATTTTAATCAATTAAAAGTAATTTGGCCATTAGAATGATTTGGATTTTGGTAAAAAAAAAAAAAGGGTGGAACAATTCATTCCTATCTTGAGAGGGAAAAGGCAAAGATCCACAAAGAAGCCACTATCATTTCTACGTACCTTCCATAAGGCCCCCCTACCAACAAAAGCTTCCCTGGATAGCAGTCTCAGACAAAGACAAAAAAAGCTTTAAAAACGCCAAATTAAGTCCCAAAGATGGAGAAGTGGGGACTGGGGACAAATGAATGCAACCAGGGTGCATGTAGGCATGCTCTAGTATATATGGTGCTGTTCACATTAATTTCATATAGTTCTGAAATGCTTTTGGTTTTATTTTATTTATTTATCTATCTAGTCTTGAAATTAAAAGGCTTAGTTCAATTTGACACTACTAGATATAGAGTTCAGGTGGCAGTGCTTTCATGGGTTGCAGCTGGCTAGAAAGGACAAGCCACAATAAATTAACGTCTGAACCCTTCTTTTGTAGATACTGATCATTTAGGAGCTGGATTCCTGTAGTCGACGGACTTACGCATTCACACAGTCAGATAATTAAAACTGTTTGATGAAGATCCAATGATTCACAAATTGTTTTAGTAAATTTAACTTAAAAAAACACCTTTAAAATACTAACCGTCTAATCAGATGGTCCACATTCATGACTGCGTGAATGCCTAGACTTGGGTAATCTATTTCCATCATTTTAAGGCCACAAAGAACAGCCATGAAAATGTGGACAGCACCACTTTAATTTGCTCCCTTACCCACAATAGTCAAACCCCTTTTGCTTCTCATTTCACCATTGTATGCTCTTTTGGAGATTGGAGGGAGGGTATAGTAATTAAAACCTTTGAGGAGCCAAATATAATAGTAAAACTAAGATCCAGTGACAAAGTGTCACCTTCTCCAGTAATTATGGTCCACAAAATCTTAGTTCTTCCAAGTTCTTGTTATTTATGCCTGGGCAATCGTCCACGCATGCATGAGCTTCACTTTTAATATTATTCTCTAATAATATCATGAGGCTGAAACTTCATTCTCACGCGCCTTCTAGTCATTCTTTATATCTTTTCTTTTGTCAATATCTATTTTGTTTTTTTATTTCTTATATATAAAATCCACTACTACTACTAATGTTGAGATTTCTCATTAGTAGTCATCGGTTTATATTCTTAGATGAGACATATCATATCCTTTGACTTATAAAAATGTCATTAAAAATGTAGTATTATTTAACCAGCATATCTAACAATTAGCAAATTTATCATTTAGCCTTCGCCGGATAAATATTACCTATAACTACATAAATTTTTAAGTGAACTTAACATTATATTCATCGAAAATCTTAAGACTTAAATTTATAAGTATTTCTTTTATTTATATGATATTTAAATTTTTTATTCCTACACATGAGATTTCATCTCACACTTATCATCCAACAATTTTGTTAAGAATAACAACTAAACATTGTTCCCTTTATTGTTCTTTTATTCGTTTAGCACTACAACGACTCTCCGAAGAGTGTGAAATGAGGTACAAGGACATGCCACCAGTATGTTCCAACCGTTAGCCTCATGGCGAAAAAGAAAAGCTTCAAACGGTATATTTTTTAAGTATAAAATATTTAAGAAAAATGGGATGGCGGAGGGGAGGGGAATCAAATATGCTCAGCCCCAATTTTTTCTTCATAGATTTTAAAAAGAATAATAATATAATAACACCCGAATAATATATACATTTAACTGATATTTTTTTTTCTAAATCATAATCTTGTTTGTTTGAGTGGGATAGTATTATTTTATTTTTTATTCTTATCGCATCATATCTTATTACTAGATTTATACTTTTCTCTTTGTGACTGTCTAGGAACACTTGGGTTTACATTAACCATTTTTGTTTTAGAAATTGCATAAGGTAGGCAAGTGCTTTAAGTTGGTATCAATAATTGAATTATTAATTGACAGGTTTGACCTAGTGAGTCAGGGATACATATATGACTTGCAACAAAGTGAAAGCTAAAAGCCAATGGTAGTTTTGCGCATGAACAATCGATCTGCCTTCTGACGTATCTGATTAACCTGATTTGATTTCAATATGTAAATTATTGGAACGGATATGATTCTATAATCTATACAATGGAGGGTTTTTTTTTTTTTTTCTGGACAATGTCGGGGACAAAGGCATAAGCTAGAATAAAGTACCAGTTTAATTCCAAATTATTATATTTTTTTCTAAATAATCTTAAAGTAATAAACCAATTTAAGTAATTTTCCACGTACTGAATGTTTATCATTTTAATTTTAGGTTAAATTATAATTTTGTTCATTCTATAATTTTAAATTTATAATCAATATAATCAATATTATAAATATTATTTTACATGTATCATTACTCAAGAATTATTAAACTTTTTTGAATTATAAAAATTATAAATTAAAATAAAATATTTAATATTTAGTTTTACATGTATTTAATTTTATTTTAATACAAATTAATAAACTATTATATATAATTTTTTCTTATTTTATTATAATTTTAAAAAATATAAACTAATATGTAGATTATTTTTAGAAATTATTTCATGTAATTTATACAAATTATGCAAATTTAAGTAATCTAAAAAATTAAAATATATTAATTTTTATAATTAAAATAAAAATTTGTATTATTTCCATAATAAAATAAATTTACATAATTTTTATAAATAATTTAGATATTAATTTATGTAATTTTATTAATTTGTGTAATTGGTATTAAAAAATTATTTATTAAAATAATTTTTTATAGTTAAACAAAAATACTAACATGTAAGTTCTCTATAAAAATTAAATATTGAATTTTTATTAATTTATATAATTAAAATAAAAATAATTTAAATATTGAAATAAAATTTGCGTAATTTGTATAATTTACATAGTAATTGATGTAATTATATTGGTTTTCATAATTAGAGTAAAAATAATCTGTATATTAAAATCAATTTATGAAATAATTGATGTAAATAATTTATATATTAATTTATTAAATTTAATTATAAATTGATAAAATAAAATAAAAAATATGTAAACTATTTTTTCAATTTATAAGTTTTTATAAGTAAAAAAAATTAATAATTATTGACTAATGATATTACAAAATAGTGTTTATAAATTAAATAAATAAAACATGCATTTTAATGATTTATTATTTTATGTTTGAGTAAAAGATTATGAATTTAATTCTTACTAAGATTTTTTATTTTATTTTATTTTATTTATTGTTATATAAGCATCATGTCAACAGTTTAAATAAATATTACATTAGCACCAATATGCTACATCAAGATTAATATTTGACTTTAGATGATCAATTGACATAATGATTAAAATTATTTATTCTAAAAAAAATAAGAAGACTAGCTAATTGTCTTGATTTAGAAATAAAGAGACCAAAATCATGAATTCAAAATTAGAATACCAAAATCGCAATTTATCCTAATTTTTAAGTTGATGTATTTCAATAAATTGTGAGACCAAAATCGAAAAGATTTTTTTGGAGCCTATTTAATATGTTTGCTAAGTATTTTTGTTAAATTTGTAAAATGTGAATTTAAGCTTAACTTAATCCTACAAGCTAGTTTAAGGGATAAGAATTGTCCCTCACTTATACACTCTATCTTGATTTTATCTTTAGTCAATATGAGATTTAGGTTTTTTCCAATAATTTGTAAAACTATTCAAATGTTTTTTTTTCAGATACCAAAGAGAAAAAATGATATTTAAAAAAATAAAGTTAATGTTTTTCTTTTTCACATAAACTATCGTATACTTTAGGAGAAGCAATCCTACTTAACTCAAGTAAAACTATTTTTTTTTAAAGGCACTCAAGTAAAATTATGATTAACAACAAAATTCTTTCATTGAATATCTGGTGTAATTACATGTTGAGAACTTAAACTCAAGAAAGACAGAACGTTAAACTGAAATCCTGCGCTAATGTATCTAGACGTTTTGGATAATTAAGACA
The DNA here is from genome assembly GCF_000004515.6 of Glycine max. NCBI lineage: Eukaryota > Viridiplantae > Streptophyta > Magnoliopsida > Fabales > Fabaceae > Glycine > Glycine max. Next base: position 41,048,453 of record NC_016089.4, on the reverse strand, counting down.
ACAGAATGTAGGATCATGAAATATATATTGATAAAAGTGGATCCTGAATGTAGGACCATATTTAAAATTTTAAAGGCAGGCTGAATCTCTTCAGTTGCCTTTGGTCCTGTCTCTGCTCTGTTGTCCTCTTCTTGTTTCTTTCTTTTTTTAAAAGGCGCCTTTTATATCCTTCAAGTGGGTTCAGTTATGCCAGCTACGAGGCTGTGGAGGGCTATTGTTGAAGCAAGAGTTGCTGTCAGGGAAAGGGTGCTTAGTGTATCGGACTTACTCCGCTAGAGGCAGAGCGGTGCGCACGCCCAAAATAGCCATCGTCAAGTGCAGCAAGGAGATTCAGGAGAAGGAGGAGGTTATGGTTTCTTCGTGTGTCACATCTGCTTAGCATAATAGCCTATTCTAACCTTTTGCTTCCATGCTTCGTGTCGTGTAAGGAGTGGTTTAGTTATGGAGGAGAGTTACTATTCAAATTCAAGGGAATCTTTTTTATTTTTTTCATTCTTTTTTCCTTCTGCAACTAAATCTATCCTAAATGATGTATGGGATTTGTATCTTTGATTATTGGAACTTGAATCCTTTTGGTGTTATGTGACAATCATTTTGTAATGATAAACTGTAATTAATAGAACCTTTTGGTGTTTGGATTGATGTTACATTATATATTTGAATAATTGAGGCTTCCTCATGATTTTGACATTTTCTACAGTAATTTAATATGTAACTCTAATTTTAAATTGTTAGGGATGTGATGATGAATTCAATAATTATATAATAAATTTTTTATTTAATTAAGTTTTTGATACTTAGAATATACTATTTTAAGATTACTGTTTAATATTTTTTTTTACTGAGATATTTGAAAAGTTTTTACGTTTTATTTTACTATTTGCTATTAATTCACATCCGTTAAGTGATGACGTGATAAACAAAATGTCAAGTCATCATGTCTGGTTATTAAACACGTAGGTACAGGTTTCCACTCTTCATAACGATTGCTAGACAAACCGTCTATGTGCACGTTTCGCTGCGGTCACCGTTGCGGTGTTGAAAACCTTACAAGCAAGACAAAGCATCTCTGATTCCTTCTCCTCATCCGTTGAATTCAAGTTTCCTTCATCGAATTTCATCAAATCGAAGGAAATTCCGTTGGATCTTAAGGCCTCGAGCCGCTTCGAAAGCCACTGAAACTTTGTGACCGTAATCGAAACTTTGTCAGCATCAAACGACAAATGTTTCAACACCATCTCGATCTCCGGCGACGACTTCTCCTCTTCAACATCCTCTTTCATCTCAAAAATCTTTGAGATGGAACATCTCTTCAGTGTCTTCAATTTCACCGCCTCATCTGTCGCTACTCCTCCTTCACCGTCTGCACGAGGTAATTGTTGATGTGTGTGTTCACCGCCGTCAACTTTGCAGCATTGAAATCTTAGCACATCGAAAAAACCAGCTCCACCTTCTCCTCTTCCTCCAACATCGAATCCGCTGCACATCCGTCGATAACTAACTTATCCTTTTTCTTCAATTCACTCTCGTGGTAAACCATCCCATTTGCTTGGTTCAACCTTTCTCCCTCTCCGTTGGCACCGACGAGGTTGGATCTCAATCCGACAAGGTCATCGGACCATTGTCGAGACTCCGAAATACTCATCGGAGGTAGCCAAGACTTGGCCTCATCGCAATTGAGTTTAGAGGTGACGAATGATCGACATTTGAAAACGATGATGGACCTCATCTTGGAAGTGTAGTCCCTGCCACATCGAATCATAACCGCACAAAAATTAATGGCGTGGACATCTATGCCTACATGTTTATTGACTAGGGTGTGATGGCGTGACATTTTGTCCACCACGTCATCACTTAACTAATGCGGACTAACGACGAGTAGTAAAATGAAATGCAATTTTTTTTTCAAGTATCTGGGTGAAAAGAAAATAAATGTTAGGTAGTAATTTGAAAACGAGCTATATTCCAGGTATGAAAAACTTAATTAAACCTAACTTTTTTTATATAATTATAATATGAAATAACACTTTGGTTTTGTAAAAATATAGGTCATAATTTGAAGTATGGATGTTTATGTTTTCACTAAGTAAATATTCCTTCTATTAGGGGAATTTGCTTCATTCTGACCAATCTTAACAAGCCCATCTAAGAACTTGAAATTCAATCAATGACACAACATTTGATTCAATCACTCTTTCAAGTAGAAGTACAAGGATGATTCAATCGAAAAAGTGTTGGAATTGTTACTCACTTGAGCATGAGTCTATTACATGTGTAGACTCTTTACGATCAACTTTAATAAATGTTCATGTTTTTTAGTTTTGACACTTAGAGACTTTGGATCATTCAACTAGGCTGATCAATCTTAACAAACATTTACACCTTTTAGGTCCAACATTTTAGTTGTTGTGACTCATTTGTCTAGGGTGGTTGACTTAAAAACATGCTTATGCCTTTCAAGTACGATTTTATAAGAATTGTGATTCGTTGAACCATAGATGACAACTTTAACAAATGTCCACATCTTTTAATTAAATTTGTTGTTTGAGGACTATAAAGTATCAACTATTTGGTTAAGGAGGTTAACTTGACACAAAATGTCTGAGTCCTTTAAAATGACTAAACTAATGAAGGTGACCAAACTTAAGAGTAAATAGAAAATTGATTATCATGTCATGTTGTCGTGACGTCATGAACCTATGCTCGCAAGCTCAAGAGAACTGGGCCTACCTAATGGAATTCTAAAGCCTTTTCTAGCACGTGAGTAGCATGATAAGCAGATGCATGTGCATGTGGGAGGATTGCAATATGCACCCCATCTAACACACATGAAAATGATAAAAGATTGTTAGAGAATATACAACATAAATATATGCGATATCTCTAGTATTACGCCTATATCTATCATGCCTATATCACGCAAAGTAGGGCTTGCTAAGGTTTTTTGAGTCTTTCTGACTTTAAAATTTCTCATGGAGCTGTGACCTCTTACGTAAATAGATAAAATGATGGAGAAAAAAAATATAAGAAGTAAATAAAATGTAAAAGAGGGATGAAAGATAAAGTTTATTGATGATTATATTTACTGTTTTCCATTGATTTACCCACAGTGCTGGACCTTCAGGTGCAGTTTAAGGTGTTGTGAATTCTTTTACTTTTTCTATTTTGTCGTAAGTGGTGTTTGACCAGCTTCTGGGCCTTAGCTTTTGTAGGCTGCAGTCCAATTTCATAGATAAATCACTGTACGATTCACTTCTTCAAATATAGAATACCTTATACCTCAACTTTAATGAGAACGTAAGAACACTTTAACATGGTATGCATTAGGAGTTTAATTTCTGTACACTTTTAGTATATTAATTATCAACTAATTAAAATCATTATTAGTATAACTTTGAAAATAATTATTATATAAGCAAATTAAAGCTGCTGAAAATGTAGGTGTAGATAGTGTACCAATTACTAGTTAGTTTTTGTTGGAAGGCAAGTTAGTTTGACCATAACCATGAATAGGAATTGATTGACCATTACCAACAATGATACCACGATGATTACTCATATTAAAATAAGACGTGAGATTACCTGAGGTGGACGTCATATGAAAGGTGGCATCGGTGTCCATATACCAATTCGGATCCGGAGAAGTAATATCGAGGGTATGCATAGCAGCCTCGATGTCTGTTGGAGTAGGAGTTGTGGCTGTGTATGCCTGCTGAGGTCTGGACCCAAGAACACCGGGCTGTCGGCGTGGAGGTTGTTGATAATTGGGCCTGGCCCATGGAGCAGCTGGGTACGGACAAGGAGGAATAGCCCACTGCATCCATGGCCAAAGCCATTGCTGTCCTACAGGCCAAGGGTTGTTATGGGGCTGTTGTTGTCCACCCTTGCGATTGCTGCCACCGCCACCAGAGCCTCCCTTGCCAGCGCCTGAGTTATCATGACCACTAGTGTTGTTGTGATTCTTTCTAGAATTGCCACGATTTGAATACCGTTTTCCACCATTATTTGTGCAACGTGCTGATGAATGATCAGACATCTCTTGAGATTCATTCGAGTCACGAGCCACCATGGTGGAGGACGAGGTCTGAGCTGCCTTCTTGAGGCCGAATTCTTCGAGAACAAGCATCGATCATGCTTGATAAAACTGAGGCAATGGATCACTTTGACGGATGAGTGTGGCCATTCCCTTGTAGGGTTCAGTGAGATTAGACACCAATTGCAGAACCAACCTACTGTTATCGACCAGAAAGTCAACATTCTTGAGTTGATCTGACAATGACTTGAGATGTTGACAGTTAGCAAAAACACTTGAAAAGGCCTCCATGGTTGTGTGGGTGAAATCATACTCAAGTGTAACAGCACGAGAGTGTTTGTTATCTTGAAATATATCACACAACCTATTCCAAGCCTCCATTGCCGTGGTGTCGGGTTCAAAAATATTATGTAAAAGATCATGAGAAATGGTGGCATAAATCCATTGTAGAACGATGGCGTCTAGTGTCAACCAGAATTCTGTCTCTTATTGCTTAGGAAAAGATTTTTGAACACGCTAAACACTTCCTGGGCTCGGGGCATGAACAACAAATGGTGGGTGTTTGTCACCACAAAACGAGGACTAGCGGAAGCGTGGTCCGAGGATCAGAACTGGCTCTGATATCATCTTAGAATGAATAATGTGAAAGACCTAACTCAACCTCAAAAGCTAGCTTAAGGGGTGAGGGTTGTCTCTCACTTACATATTCTAATGTGGGATTACCTTTAGCCGATGTGAGAGTTAGATTATTTTCAACAGTTTTCTTAATTCATGACAAATAATTGAAAATTGCATCCCCTTAAGCTTTGTCCAACGTTACACTTCCTCAGGTGTTCTTAATTAGAAAAGGTATATTACTAGTTCCAAAACACTTTTTTTTACTGAATGCCATTGTAATTGATCAAATTCTAGTAATGTCATTTAGTATTTTGTTCTCTTAGGCTCTAATGTAGCTAACCCTATTGCGTATGTAGTTATGTACGAGACTGGGCTTAGCGCACTTTGCGTTAGTGATTGGGTCTTGAGCATAGTTTTTTATGCTTTAATTTTTTTGGAAGAGGTTACGCTTTAAATTAATATAATGTAGTTTGTTACTTTTAAGATGGAGACCGCTAAAAAAGGATGTGGTTGGATTTTGAAAATAAAGGTCTCATCCAAGTACCTAGATCCTGTTTATTTTGTGGACTAAGACGACTCTGTTTAGGTTTGCCTTTGCTTTGATGCTGTTCAAATTGTTCTGGCATCCACCTGCAGTTTTTTCATTCAAAAGCAAAAAGTATTTGATTGTTAGTCCCTTTTGTACTCTAAAATTCTCTATGCCATTAACAATGGACAATTTTGCCAAGCATGCTATAGTTCGAAGAAAAATACTTCTATCCTTGTCTGTTCAATTTTACAAATATATGTTCACATTGAATGTACATATTTGATATCCAATCATGATGGTGGTCTCACTATTTTACCTCTATTCTTTTCTCTATCTGCTTTCCTCTTTTGGAACAGTGAAATGGCGGTGGCAATATACTCTTTTTAATTTACTTTTTATTATTTGAGATTCATTAAATTATTTGGATTTCTTTTTATTTAACGAAACTATATTTTATGAAATTTAATAAATTCAACCATTCTTATAAGTATATAAAGTATTTCTATTTAAGGAAAAAGCATGCTAACCCGGACTCCTAGGAAGAGTTAAAAGTAAAAGTAAAAACAAAAATGCATGGGACAGTGTTATTGATGCACCCTATTATTATTTGTAATGTACTCTTACTCTATTTTTCAGTTAAAAATTATTTATTAATTTTTTCATTATTATTCGTAAAACACTCATTAATAAGATCCTTATAAAAGAGCATAGCAAGGATATAAAGGAAACTTTCTTATTGAGAAAAATAAATGTTTTTTGCATTTTAAATACATTAGATTTTTTTAACAAAAACTTCAACCTTTATATGATTACTTTCAACCCTTTTAAAGTTAATACAGGGCACAAAATCCGAAAAAGAAGTTGATATATGATTGATTTCTTTAAGTTTAATTTATTTTTAAAATAAGTAATTTTGTAATTTTATGATGTGTATCTTTAAACTGTTTTTACTTAAAATAATTTTTTTTAAGAAATAAATATATCCACTTCTTAATAAATCACTTGTATAAAAAACATTTTTTTTAATTTTTTTAAAATTTAAATAAACTGGTCCATAATGTTTATCATCTTTCATTTATCTCTGCCATGGTTGAAAAGAAAATTCGTGATTGCCGGTCTTACCAGTTCCCATGCTAGAAGTGGGGTCGTATTTATCATTTGATTTTCATTTCTAAATAATCTATTTTTAAGAAAAATAAGATTCTCAACAATTATTGAAACAACGTCAATTGAACTTTTAGTTACTGAAGTACTTTTTGATTACTCATGTTTCAATTGCTTTTATTAGACTCTTTTAAGTTTTCTCATTTATAATCAAGTTTTTCTATTTTGATTTGATCAAATATTTAAGTCATTAATTTGCTTATAAATTTCCTGATAATGAAAAGGTATTCCATTTCATGGTTAATATTGTAATAAAAACGAGTTTCTAAAAAAATTGTAATAAAAATAAAAGAATTAATCACAAACATTGTTGATACAATAATTAAGTTAATATAATAAAAAAACGTTTTAAAGTCATTTAATTTAAATATTATGTATTTTTCACTCACTTTGTCACGTCAGATAATTTTATTAAATACTGTATAAAATTAGGATGAAGATGTATGATTGTAAATATAGAAAATATGAGAAACTCAATTAGCGCAATTATAATCAAGAAAACAAAATTCGCACAATCGCGGTACCTAATAGTTCAAAAACGCTATCAAGCTTTTTTTTATAGGCAAAGTGAGAAAATGCAATTGAGCCTTGAAAAATTACAAAATATGTTTAGTTATTATTTAATTTTCTTAAGAATGATATGTTATTGTTAACTATCATTAGAAAGTTTATTAACTTTACATTCAATTATGACAAGAATTTTTATTTTTACTTATAAAAGTAGAAAAAATTATTTTCACTTATTTATAAATTGAAATTATTTCCAAAAAATAAAAAAATTTCTTCTACCAAACATAAGAAATAGGAAAACTAGCAAAGTGCATAACTAGTACACTAGAAGCATGCATGATTTGCAAAGTATAAATTCATCCCTCCCTTGGAGACAAATGCTTTATTGGTTTCCTCTCATTGTATGCTATGTTTGATTTGTAGTTGGAAATGTTGTTTTGCATGTTTCAATACAAATTCAACGGATAAAAATAAAATATACACAAAAATAAAAGTCCCAATCCATTGATAAAATGACTTTTGTCTCTAACATAATTTTACAACGATTTCCAAATATGCTCTGTGTATTCTAAGGATAAGAATGCTTTACTTCTTCAAGTCTCTTTCTTTCTTTTTTTTTTTTTTTTGGTTGTATATGCACATCGCCTAAACTTCGAAATAAGAACACTGTTACTGGTAACTTCCAATTAATCTGGCAAATTTTATTTTGTTGGTTTCATGCTACGTGGCCAAACTGAGTCCAAAATTCAAACTTGCTAAGACAACATGGATCTTTGTTACATGTCCTAAATGGAAACAAAAAGAGAAGCAGGGAACGAGCTCATTATGAAGACAATGTACAAAGTACATCATCTAAATTATCGTTGATGGGATCATGCGACCGACCGTACCCACTTGCTTCCTTACAATCACATTATTCTAATTATTATTCAGACAAAGGGTTAAAAGAGTTAGGGTACAAAATTTTAAGTAAATTCACAGGTTACGGGATTTAATTACGATCTCTGACTAATCAATTTAGTTACTCCTTTTTGGAAATATTTCTACCAATGTGTTAGATATGGTTCTTATTTTTTATTAAATAAATTGTTTCATTGTGATATCTTATTTATGCCACAGCGCCCTCATTACTTAACACTCCTTTTGTACGGCATTTTCATTGATATTGAAGAAGGTGTTTCTTTGGGTATGTTCCTTGACTATTTTGATTTGGAGCCTTCTCATTTTGTTTTGCTTTGAACTTTTATTTGCGTGTCTTCTTAAACATATGAGTTCTATGATTCAGATTTTAGATCCATCATTTTGGCTTTAACGATATCTAGTCAGTGGTCACGTTGTGACCCCTTTTTGGCTCAATCTTGTTTGGTTAAGATGTTTATTTTAAATTCTTGGTTTGGTATATGATAGCTACTCTGCTACTGACTTAAAAATGGAAATGGTAAGGCTTGTATGGAAAGTAGTTGTAGTTCATGTGCAAAGTTGTATGCTGGTTTCAACTTTCAACAGCTGCATGTGATTTTTTATTTTATTTTTTTGTCTTTTGTTGCTTCTATTGTGTCAACAAATTCATATGTGAGGAGAGGTTTAAAGTGCATCAATGCTATGTTAAAAGAGCTGCACACGACCCAAGAGTACTTGGATGGCAGGTGATGAGAAAAATGGATCTGAACGAACCAAAATTAATAAAATACAAACTTATAAAATCGAAATCAAAAAATAAGAATTTTATTATGAATTAAATTAAATGGATGAACCTTTATGGCAAGATTGTATACATACCAGGGTGATGAGGTGGACTTGTTAGCCACATCATCAATTTACCAAAGAATTTTAACATTAAGGACTAAAATGAAAAGAAAAAAAAAATAGTAGGAAAGACGTACAACAGAGATCAAAACAAATATATACCATACATTAGAGACAATTTTTTATTTAAATCTAACAATAGACGTCTCACATTATAGATATGCAAATTAGGGAAGAGGGAAGGAATCGGTTAGGTGTTGTTTACTTTGACACTAAACACTGCTTATAGTAATTGAAGTTGAGGCGTAAAAGGCAACTACAAACAGCTCATATATATTCTTTTCCTTCAAAGAAAGTAATTGTTCGGGTATGCTAAAAATAGTCTCACATCAATTAAGAAGAGTCAAAATCATAAAAAAAATTATAAACAATCTCCTCTCTTAACCCATTGAAATACCTTTTATAAATAAAATCCTAATAAATCACTAAACACTAAAACAAACAACACCTCAAGCAAGACCCTAACGATGCCTCACAAGCATATTCCAATAAAGTCCCAGAGCCCAAGGAGTTTTTAAATAAAATAACGTAATTGAGTTAAGGCTAAATTATCAATGTATGGTTTAATTGAACGCTTAGGATCCGTGGTTAAAACAAGAGAAGTCCCCTTCCGAGGAAGAATCATGTTCCTTTTTAATTTTAACCTTTATTCCTTTTAATGGTGCACTGCACAATCCCCACTTTCACGTGCATACTAAAACTAAAAGGATTGAGAGAAAAGAGGAGCTTCGGAGCACAGTTGATAGGACACTTGCAAATAGACTAAAGAAGCATTCGTCACCCGTAGTTCAACTTTCTTTGTCTTTGTGTCTGTTTTTGTGTTTCTAGCCCAGTTAATTCGATTAAAATTAAAAAATGCTCTATGATTGTGCTCAAACACAGGCTCCTTTGGACTGCAAGTTTCAGTATTTTGCAACCCAAGACCCTACTTGCGCTGTTGCATTGTCACCTCACCCACCCTCAACTACACCCATAAACACTGATTGGACAATATATATATAAAACCCACAATATATTAAGAGCCGAAATAATCATACAACCACTACATAAAACGTGATATTGAAAACGAAATTCCATAACAAATTCAGATAGTACCTACTTATTCAAAGATAGATAGATGATGAGTCTTTATGGATTTTCAATTTTTCATTATGGTGGAAGTGGAAGATGTTCAAGCTTGGAAGGCCTGAATGAATAGATAGATGATTAACTAATAATTTATTAGTCTAAAGTTTAGACATAATTGGGTTGGGCACAGTACTAATAGTAATGTATTTAAAATGAGTCTGCTTTTTGACCCCCTTATTAATTTGAGGAGCCCCACATTGCCCAAGAAAAATCAATAAAATTTGCTAAAGAGACAGAAGCAAAGACTGACATTAAATTTGAAACGGTAATAAAAGAGTGTTTGGATGTTGAAGGGTCTGTAGTCTGTACCTTAAGGGACCCCCAAAATTTAAAGCATCACTGACTAAAATCCTACAGGATTAGGTGCATCCCCATTTACTGCAAAATGTAGCAACCCAAAGCTGAAACGAAGAAACGTCTACTTCCTTCCTTGCTTGGCTTTCCCAGGACTTCAATTCAAAACACACAAACAACACAAAGCCATTTTTTTTTTCCTTTTCACCAAATCCAAAAGATCAGTCAGCAAACACAGATCATAAGAAATTAAAAAAAAAAAAAGAAGAAAAAAACCTGTGGCAAAGCAACATAACATTTTGCTTTGAAGGAAATATTCACTCCTTGCATATTAACATTGGTTACAAAGAGAGTAAGTAAACAAAAATAATAATAGCAATGCTAAATGCTAATACCACTAAGCTAACATAGATTGAGCCATCTAGCCAATATCACCACCAGGAGCAAGATACTAACAATCAAGAGAATAGGAAGCACAACATAGTGACAGGCAAGAATTGGAGTTCACTGAAACCCTTTTGCCTCACAAGGATATTTGTTGAGTGAAAGACAAAGCATGGTTGGATCCCATAATCTGTGGCCATATTCCGGTGCTGCTGGTGTTGCTGTTGCTGTTGCTGCTTCAGCCGCCACCAAAGCCAAAAGCACCCTCCCATCAGTGGTGCCATGAGTATCACTCAGAAAACAATGGGAGAGAGTGGATGGTGGGTTGGGTGCAGCAAAAGGGTGAAAAGGGGGTGCATGTGTTGAAGGGAGGGAATAATTGTGGGGGAAAGGTAGAAGTGAGGTAACTAAACTAGCTAAGGACATGAAGGAGTGCCTAGTTGGTTCTGTGGCACTGCGATTGTCTGTGGAAACATAATGTGGGATAGTAAATGTGGGCAAAAGGAAATGAATGGTTGGTGTGCTTTATTGTGTAGTACGGTTTTGGGCATGGCATGGTGGGAGAGTTCTCTTCTTCTGTTTTGTGTGTGTTTAACCTCTTCTTTCTCTTTCTCTTTCTCTTTCTCTCAAATCTCAATCTCAATCCTTTTACTTTCTCTACTGGTTGTCCCAGAAAGCCCAGATTAGCTAGATTTGCGCAAGCAACCTCTGTCCTCTTTTTCCCTTCCTCGCCTAACCTTCCTCAATCACCATAATTCCAACAATGTCCTTCTTCAAAAGTTGTCCTTCTTCAAAAGTTGCCCTTCCATTCCTTTTTTTTTAATGTTTGGATTGTAGTTGGTTAGTTGGTAATGGTACATCTCAAAATACATTTGGAAAAGTATAGACGTTAAATATGTTTTTCTTATGTAACATAATTTATTTTAATTTTGCTATCAAAATTTTACTTTTTTATTATTTTACTATGTGAAATTTTTTATTTAATACCTGTCATTGGTTAGGTCTGTTTAATTTAATAATAACATGACATTTTATTAGTGTTTCATGTCATCACTTAATATTTTATTATATATCATATCATTAATTAAAAGTTTCTGATAAAAAATATTAAAATCAAATATAAAAAAATTAGATAGTAAAACAAAAAAAAATTTAGACAGTAATATTAAAATGAATAATATAAATATAAAAAATATATTTAAGTTAAATGTAAAACTATAATTTGAGTTTCATTTGCCGATAATATATTTAATAAAACCACGGTTGCATTATATTTAAATATGGATTCAAATATCAAGGTATGGTTTAAATAAAGAGAATATTGATTAAAATATGTTTTTTTTTATTACTTTTTGTACTTTTAGCATAACTTTTTAATTATTAGTTTTTATAAGTTTAGGATTTTAATTATTGTATGTTACTCTAAAATGATTTTATAATAAAAAATCAAAAAGGAAGTTTAATTCAATAAAAGTGTACAAAAAGACATGTTAATAGAACTAGTGTAATAGAACCATAAGAGCAGTAGTAAATATCATAACATTATTTAAAAGAAAATAAAACAATAATAATTATATTCTGTCTAAATTTTAGTGTGATGTTGCAATAATTCAGACTAATTTAACTAATTGGGGTCAGTCTAGTGCTAGATGGTTGTGATAAATATATGAGGCCTTAAATTTGATAAGAGAAAAAGTGTATTAAAGCATAAAAAAGTGGGTTAATAATAGAGAGAGACAGAGGGGATGGAGAAAATGAGTGAGGGAAATGATCCAAATTAAAATAGCCAAGTCACAATCTTTTGATTTTAATGATATTTGACCTGTACTATTAAGCAACTATAATCACTTAACTGACGGATCAATATCCGAAGTTGAACTCATAATTGACGAGTCAATCAATTTCAAAGCTAATATAGATTACTCTTGACTTTTCCTGTACATGATAGCAAATAGAATAGTTAGCCTTCCTTATTTTATAGAATTGATTGTCATTAAAGTTGATTAATGAGGTTGCTTCCATAACATACTCAGATAACATTTTATAGGAAAAGAATATAATATTTATACTTAGAGTCGCAGTCCACCCTTTCATTATAATTATCCTTCTAAGTTTATTTATACACACAAAATCAATAAATAAATAAAAGAGAATAATTTTTTTACAAAATTAACCTTCCTATCATTAATTTATTTTTAATTTTTTAAACTCATATCATTAACAATACACTGTCCCAAATATAAGGAAAAAAATTAATTCATATTAATTAAGAAAGTTAATTAATCATATTTAATTGCATTAATCTCAATTGAAAATTATTTTTTCTCAAACTTACCTTTCATTAGAACTTGGTATTAGGAATAAAAAAAATAGTTAAAACTAAAACCTCAATTAAATGAAAAGATATTTTAGAAATAGTAACATTAAATAGAATAAAATTAGTTGAAATTTTCTTATATTTGAGATTATGAAAAATGTGTTTTTTATTATATCTGAGACAAGAGAAAGTATTACATAAGGAATATAAGTAGAAAAAAATAATTAATGCTGTATTGAAAAATTAAAATAAAAACTATTTTATGATAATTTTTTTACACGATAATTATAATAAAATGGAAAAAATATTGCTATGCCTAAAATACCACTAGCAATAAATACACCAAAGCACTTGTGGATGGCCATTTCTTTTTACATAACTATTAATTAAAATTGAAAAAATATAATACATGTTCTAACACAAGAGGAATTCTATGCGAACCCACCAAAATAGTGATTTTTAATAAATATTAATCAAGATGAAAAAGTTAAAAAAAGAAGATAATATTAAAGAGAGGGTTATTAATACTCCTCCCTAATACAAAAAATTATTTGTGCAAATTTGTTGAAATAGTAGTTTTACATATTAACATTTTTTTGTTATACTTCACTTATGAATGTTTTCATTTATTCTTAACTTTGATTTTTTTTATTAAAAATAAAATATATTTTAGTCTCCTTAATATGTTTGTTCATTAAAAACTACAGAATATTGAGTGAAACCCATTAAATAAAACATTAACTTACAAATTTCTTTAATTTTAATGATTTTCAATCAACAGTGTGTTACTCATAATATACCCCATTTGTTTCAAAATAATAGTTTTTCTAAGTTGTTTTATATGGATAGGGAAAAAAATGAAAGAAAATAATACTTTTACAAAATTAACATTATATTATCATTAATTTATTTATAGATTTTATTGTTTATCATTAAGATTATAAGAGATATATAAGTAAAAAAGCGTAATAAATGTTAAAAATAACAATTATTTTATAATATTTTTTCTCTCTTACATAACAATTATAATGGAAAAAAAGAAATATATAAAAGAGTACCAAGACAAATGACACATTTCATCTTTTACAATCAAGTTATGTTTGGATAAAAGTTGGGAATGTACTTTTTTAAATTTCAAGACACAAAATAAAGAAAAAATGTATTACTTTATAATAAAAGTGTTTTTAAGCTTCAATTGATGTCCAAATATGCAAATCTTAGAGCTTGATATATATGGAGTAAGAGATATAATACTTATACAATAATTCTTATTATAATTTATAAAACACCAACTATTTTATGTGTCTATCTCTCTTTATCATATCATGCTTTACATTTCAAAATTTTCTCTCTTTTCTCACTTTTTTCCATTTCTCTCTTTGTTGTAAGATTTATTATACAAGTTGTCATACAAGTATCATTTCTCTTATGTTTTCAAGACCTATATATTGTTAACATATGAGATGGTTTTCCGGGAGCCTGAAAAGTTGGATGTATTCACTGTTTTTCCCCATAGTGCTTAGGTTTTATAGCAACAATTTTCAAAGGTTCGTTTTCCATACCTCACTAAACAGGCACCTAAGCATCATAATACTCTTGTCTATTTATTAATAAAGCATAGAAGAAAGTTGGAGTGGGGTTGAGAGTGTGCGTTTGGTGTTCTAAATTTACGAAAAGAAGTTCTAAAATGGGGAAGGCCCAAACTAGCTATATAGGAAATGTTTCAGTTCTGGTCAAAAGAAGAAAAGGGAGGCCCGAGAAATCAATCACTTTACACCCTAGACTGGCCTTCATGTCCGAATTATATTATATGAATGATGAATCATTAATTTGTAGGAAGAGAGATGGGAGGAGTGAACAAGATCTTAGTTTTCTTTTTTGTGCAATTCTAACATGCACCATATATATTAGGTGCATCTATGTGTATCTATACAGCTTATATGTGCAATCCTTGGATCTAAACAGCATGGATATGCACCTCACTCAAAAGGTGCATTGTATAGAATCCCTCTTCTTTGTTTGTCTTTAATCCAAGGAGGTATTGGTGGGAGTAGCAGTTGATCAATCGACCATGAAAGTGAAAACAACAATTATCTAAGCCAATATAGAAGCCCATTAAAATCACACCAGTGGTATCCGATGGTATAAGCTCAAAAATAAGAGATTCGAGCTTTCTAAAATTAGAATGAGATAATTAAGGATCAAAATTAACATATTTTATTAGATATTTTTGTTCTTTTTAGAAATTAAATATTTTTATTCTTTTTTATATTCCCCCCCCCCCCCCCCCCCCCCCCCCCCCACAAAAAAAAAGTTAAACAAAATACACCAAAAAGTAAAGATGCTTTTTATGTAGATTTTAAAAAAATGAAGCTAAAACAAACAAAAGAATTTCCTTTCCCGTGTGATTCTTCGTTACTGGTAGTTTGATTTGATAGTAGCACAACAAAATGGACAAACGCTCAAACACATCGGCACTCAGCATCTCTCCAAGAGTGCACGTCATAGAAACCTAATGTGTGGACCTTAACAAATCAATTATAATTTCCTAATGTTCTTAATAGTATTAATCTTAGCCATAACTTAAAAAAGTAATAAATTCCATCTGCTTCCATTTGCTTTTAAGATGCCTAAACATATTTGTTCTCGATTCTTTTCAGACGCTTTAATCCTGAAAGAGAGTTTTCCAACATCATTTGAACAGAATCTAAGCTTGGTTATCAATGTTGAAATCACCTTCATGACGCCATCATTAATTTATAATCAATTGGTTATGACATATGAGAGATTTCTTATTATTGACTCTTCAAATATATGTTGTAAAAAATACTCTTCAAATATATAAGAGTAATAATAAACATACATCTACCTTAAAATGATATGAAATATTTTTAATAATTAATTTTATCATATTAAATATTTTTTTCTCAAAAAAAAATATGAAATAATTTTTAATAATTAATTTACTATATCAATATAACATTTTTTGTATAAAAATTACAAGTATTTTATATTTGAGAGAATTCTTCTTAAGTTAGATAATTAAATTACTGTAAACTATTAAACGCTCATTTTACAAAATTAACACAACAATCGTCGAAGAGTTGACAATGACCTTGATTTTATAGGTGCTATGCAGGGCTTTGGGTGGAAGAGTTGGTAAATCGAACAGAGGGTGGGATATTGGCTTTAGACAAGTGCATTTCATGAAAGATCTAGCTCGATCTTATAGCTACCTAGAGGACCATGAAATGATGACAGAATCGCTTTCCATCGTTGAGGTACACCAATATGTGGTTTTTGAGGTTCCTCTGGGTGCACAAGTGATTGGATCGTCAGACAAAACTGGAGTGGAAATGTTTGCGATTGCAGACCACACATTCTTGGAATTCAGGGTCATCCTGAGTATAGCATAGAGGTAACGTTATAACATTGTTAATTATATTTATTGTTTATTTCACGTGGCAAGGAACGAGCTAATACCCCAAAATGACGTGGGTTCGATTATTCTTACTAGTGTGAGAACTTTATTGGTGAACAATTTATAAGTATCTCTATAAGTATTCTTTGAGCCTTGAAGTTTGTCCTAATCCTAGTAAGCCCCCGGGATCCAACTCACCTAAATTTTCAATTACAAAAAGAAAGAATAAGAATATAAATGATTGATGTTGTTAGTGAGTTAGTGATATTTCATAAGATTAAATGAGGTATTCTGTCACAGGGTTCTATATAGTAGTCACCTTTTATGTGTATGTGTAATACATATTACTATTGTATAACTGAATTGAGTTACAGCTTTGACAAATTCTGCCGTCTCTTTTCCTTTGTACCAATAACAAAGCAATTTGATGAGGAACTTTGGTGGTTATGAAGGTTATTCTATTTTGGTCTCATTTCAAATGCTGACAATTAGTTTCATATCTTATTAATCTGTTACTACTTACTAGCCTCATTTCTAATTCTGTTCTTTTGGGACGGCTGCAGTCTATGATTGAAGCTCTTGCAAATCTTTCACAAAATTCTAATTCTGTTCTTTATTCAATCGTAAGCAAATGTCCTAATTCCCTTCCACTTCTCAGTTGTCAGTTTTTTTCCCTTGCACTATATCTTCTGTTTTTTGTTTTAATATGAAATTAATGGCTTATTCCAGTGTCTACTTTAGAAGGGTGCAATCGGGTATTCATGTAGAACTTATGTGCAGATTGACACTGGCAGTGATGTTCCCTGGGTCTGTTGCAGCTCCTGCAATGGTTGTCCCCAGACAAGTGGGCTTAAGGTGAATTCAATTCTCTCCATTAATTCAATATCTTGTTTAAGTATAAAACAGTAAAGTCAATGTACCCCAGAATTTGTCAATATCATGTTTTGTTTGCTGGATTTTGTTACAGATTCAGCTCAATTTTCTTGACCCCATCAATATCTTTATTAAATCTATTGTTCTGACCAAAGGTGCTATAATTGAATACACAATCATCAGATGCCAGCTGTTCCGGTCAGAACAACCAGTGTTCTTACACTATCCAGTATGTATGAAGATGGTAGTGGGACATTACTCATTAGGCTATATATGATGCATTTGGATGTATTTTTGAGGGATCTGTGACAACGAATTCTTGGGCCTGTATTTTTCATTAGCCTGAAATGGTAGATACCATCCCTATTTTTTCATGATTGTTGGTTTAATCTTGGAAAACATTACTTTGTAAATGGGGCAGTTGCAGTTGTAAATCAGCAGACTAGCTAGGGACTTGACAGTTTGATGGAGCAGCTGATGATATGTTTGAATATGGGCAAGGAAATGCTTGTCATCTCCCAACTCTCCCATTGTCTGAAAGGAGATAGTTTCTTGGTGTGATTGTGGAGCCAATTAACATAGTTGCTCTACTTGTTCCATCGCACTTAGTTCTTTCATCAGAATAAAAACGCTATATTAATATTCTTCTGTCAATTAAACTTTATATTTTTTAGTGGTTTTTAGGTAAACAAATATATGCTGAGGGTAATCTGAATTCTTTGGTGAATATAGCAGGGAGATTTGTACCTTTGTCCTTTGTTCTTCAGAGCCTAGTAAAATGTTTGGTTAAATGTTTCCTTTGGTCATGACAAGTGCTTAGTACTGGAAGCCATTCACTATTCAGTGTTCTGGGCTACTAATGAATTATCTAAGCAAGACGTTAAAATGATATTGTCTGTCAATCTTGAATGTTGAAATCAGTTCATAATTTCTAACGTATAGATTATGAATGTGATTGTGAAGACTGGAGTGCCTAAATGAAGATTTGAATTTGGCACCAAATTACAGCTATGTGTCGTATGTTCCGGGTTTGTCATCATCTGCTTAAGAGTTTATTTTGGAACAGTGCCTTGAGCAAGACCAAATTAATAATCGGCCCTTCGAACCAGAAGTAGATACTACTATATTCTTACAATGAGTAAGATGTATTCATTAGTATTCTAAAAAAATTTGTACCTCAATAGATATTGGTCCTAAAGTGGCTTGAAAGAATGTCCACTGTGAACGTTTAGACTAACTGCTTCCTTTGCAAATATTTCAGGCTTCATTACGATTTAAATCTGTAAGGCATTTCTGTCAACGGCCAGGCATTGCTAATTGACTCATCAGTTTTCGCAACATTGAACAGCAAGTAATGTGTTACGATTTAAGAATATTTTTTTTTTAAGAAACATGCTAGTAACACATTTTCTAGTATATTTTTTGTTCATTCAGTTAAATTTATCAGAAGTTACAAAGTTCTATATATCCTTTTAATGAGCTTAACGCATGATTTTATAGTTTTTTATATTATTATTATTATTAATAATAATGTATAAATTTGTTAAAAATGTATATTGTTAACACTTTTTTTTTCAATATAATAATTTTATTGCCCAACATAAATGAGTAATTTTTCCTTAGGAAGGTAGGAGTAATGTCTCCCATGCAAAATTGAATTTTCCGTGCTTCAAAATCTATTTTAGTTCAATTTGGCTCTTGTAAACTGTAAAGTGCGCAACTTACTTTATTCTCTAAAATGAGTAGTTCAATTTAGAGGAATTGAATCCATTATATATATATATATATATATATATATATATATATATATATATATATATATATATATATATATATATATATATTTCTGGGGATCATTTTTATTATTTTGTTTACAGTTAAGTTAAAAAAGTATACTGATTTTTTTAATTGATGAATACCTTAAAAAATATAAAAAGTTTTTTTTTAAGGAAACAATATAAAAAGAGGTTGTCTATTGCGTGTATATACGGGCACACGAGGTGATTTCTTAAATATAGTCGATTAAATGTTTTACATTACATAACAACAATTATTGTTTTTTTTAATGTTTTTAATATAATAAATACTTTTAATGAAAGAATTTTCTTAGCACTTACTATTAGAAATTTGCTAATTTCCTGTTGAATTTTTTTGGACAAAAAATCTGCAGCTATTTGCTGTGGTTTTTTATGTGGATTTCCTGTAGATTTTTTTGTGAAAAATAATCCGCAAGTATTTCCTGTGATTTTTTATGCGGATAAAAATTCGCAGGTATTTCCTGCAGATTTTGCTGCAAAACAAAATCAACATATATTTTCCTATGAATTTTCCTGCGAATTTTTCTATCAATTTTACTTCGTAGGAATTATTACTTTTAAAATAATTTTCTAAAGAAATTAGTTTTTACTAAATTTTTTGATGATTTAAAATAATCAAAAATAATTTTCTAAACAAATTACTATTTTAGTGAATATTTTATGATGATTAAAAATAATTAAAAATATTATGATTGTTTGTTTATTTGTTTTTATGTATTTCTCATTACTTTGAACTTATATGCATAAATAAAATATTTTTTTTATCATTTTAATTTTAATTATACTAAAAATAAAACAATATTTTGTCTCGAGATTTAAAAATAAAAAGTATTCATATGTAGGGTCAATTGTAAACCCACAAAATTTTGTTAAACACTCATTTTAAAAATCTTAGCATTGAAATAGATTTTTTATTTATTTATAGTGCTTAAATCTGTGAAATTACAAGTAAATTATATTTTCTCATTATATTTAAAATGAAAAAATTAGGTAAATTATATATTTATTTTAATTAAAAAAGTTATTTTGAAAATGAACCGAGAGTTACGCTCCACCTTTCTCCCTAATCCTAGGGCCCTAGTCCATCTCAAAATAGAAAGAAAGAAGAATGGGTGAGTGAGTGTAAAAACTGCGCTCTCACAATTGCGGCCATGGAAGAAGCTTCTTCGAGCGAATATTCCATTTTCAAAAAAAGAAAAACCACTGCATTCCATATTCCGTGCGATCGGAGAAGAGGAACAGACTCTGAAGTACACTTTCGCTTGAAGAATTTTGTTGTGAAGGCTCACTCTCGTGTTCATCGCTCACTCACTCATGCTCGTGTTTTCTGAACTCCGGGATCCATTCTACGATCAATTTCGTTCATGTTCCGTTCTCTCTTTCTCTCCTATGCTCGTGTTCTTCTCGGAATTGGTTTCACTCTGACTGAACTGAAGGTAGTGTTCAATTTCTGTTTCATTTTTATAGATTATCGAATTATAGATGTTTGAAGATTTGATTTAGTGTGTAACAGAATCAAATCGTATTCATCTCGATTGGAATTTTTGGAATTGAGGAAGGAAGGAAGTTAGGGTTGGGGTAATGGTTGAGAAGGCATAGGCATCAAATCTAATTCATCTCGATTTGATTTAGTGCGTAACAAAATCAAATCAAATTCCTGACGTTGAAATGAAGTGATCAAAGTGTAATAGTTTCATAATGCTTGTATACGAGTTTTACAATTATGAGTTGGTTTAATTAATTGTGTGTTCCTTTACAGGGGTTAACATTCTTTGCAGGAGTTCTACTAGAGAAGCATATAGTTGTTGTCTGTTCTAATTTGGTATGTCTGCACTCTGCAATTTTTGTCACTGCCTGCTTATGTGTTTCTATGAAATAGATGTGCATTGAAAGTGTGTGTGGGTATGTTTGCATCTGATAAGTTGCCTTTGATACTTCAAATTTTTGCTAAATGTCAAGGTGTAAATCTTAGTGCATGTTTTGATTATAACTTATTTAGGGGAAATAATCCTTTTTTTTTATTTGAAGTTTTCTGAGATTTCTTTCTCTTTTTTGTGTGTAAGCATTTGTTTTCAAGAATTAATCTGTATCCAAAATTCCTTAGTTTCTGATATGATGTGACGATTGAACAAGATCTTCATGTAGGATGACATAGAGAAGTTGGTATCTAAGTTAGAAGACAAGGTTTGTGCTCCCGAGGAAGGTTCTTGCATGGATGCTATAATCCTTCACCTACATGGTTGTTTGCCGCCTGAATTGCAGGCAAGTAGTTTTGATTGGATACAATTTTCAGATATAGATGCTCTCATAATACTCACAAGTGCAGTGCCACAGATAAAGCATGGGTTTGATCCAACCAAAGGACCAAGATCAGAGTTCTATTTTGATGGTTTGACTAAGTTATACTTTATACATATTATCTTGAAAACAGGTTAGGAAGTACCTGCTTTGTGTTTTGATTTTGATTTTTTTTCTTTTTAATCTTTGCAGCTAAAGGATTTAGCTGAGTACGTTGATTATTGTAGCTTGTATATCCACCATTGCTGATGCTCCATTCTCTTCCTTTCACTGCATAGTGTCATGGATAATATGTACATTATTGTCTAGTTTCTTATGTGCAGTGGTGTATTGTCACAAATGGGGAGTATATAAACTACAAGTTCTCAGCTGTATCCTACAAATGTTTATGGCTATAGTTTTAGCTTGTTTTCTTTTTGTGTTAATTGTCATTTGGAGTTGATTCATTCAATAATGTCAGTTCTGCATTCTTACTTTTTCATTCTTCTATGTCAGTTCTGAATTTATTGCATTCAATTTCAATATCCATTACAATTGGTTGCTTGTTAAATTTAATTGTTTCATTCATTTTGCTTCTAATGAAGGATTCACTTAAATTAGTTTTAAAAATAGTAATCTAAAATAGTGATTCTAAAAAAGAATAGAAAAAACACAAGAATGATTTGAATGAAATTTATTGAATTGAAATAAGAAAAACAAGCAGATAAATTGATATTACTCGAGTTTCAATTTGTTTAATTTTTGCATAAAAAAGTATGAATTTAATCATTTTCAATGTAGATCTTAACTCTTTAAGTATCAACACCCAATTTCGTCCAGATAATTAAATAAAATACTAAAAAAATATACAAGGAAAATGAAAAAACAAATTTAATCAACTAAAGTTATTTTACGTTATTCTGATTTAATCTAAAAATTCAAAATTTTGTTACCTCTTTTATCTTGAGTTTATAACCCAATTTCAAAAATGACAAACAAAAAGAGAAGTAAATTTTTTTTCAAATTAACACAATAATTTTTTGTTATTCTTTTAGTAATCTACACGTTCTCTCCTTCTCAAGTAATAAATTAGCACGAAAATATCATAAATAAAAATATGACCATACAGAAAGCGGGAGTAGAAGATACTGACATAAGCCATTCTTT
Organism: Glycine max; assembly: GCF_000004515.6. Lineage (NCBI taxonomy): Eukaryota > Viridiplantae > Streptophyta > Magnoliopsida > Fabales > Fabaceae > Glycine > Glycine max. The sequence continues at coordinate 41,026,115 of NC_016089.4, read as the reverse complement.
GATTTGCGAGAATAAGCAAACAGTTCAAAGCAATAACTTCTTGAGTAGCAATAGTGATCAGGAAAAGGAGAAGTATAGAGTCTCACGTCGTTAATATATATATATATATATATATATATATATATATATATATATATATATATATATATATATATATATATATATATATTTCAACAATATTTAAAAAGTTCCAGACTAAATAAATAATAATATTAGTAAAAACTATTAAGACAATAATTCTAGTTATTAATAACAAAATAATATTTTTTAATATTATTAAAAATATAAATATTTTAAAATTATACATTTTAAATTATAAAATATTACAAATCTAGATATGTTTAAAATTTGCAGGAAAGTTACCTGCGCTGATTTTAAATCGGCAAGAAAATTCGCAGCTAATTTCCTAAAGATTTTGAAATTCACAAGAAGTTTGCTGCAGAATTTCATGTGATTATTTTTTTAAGGAAAGTTTCCTGCAAAAAAATTTGCAAGAAATTTCGCAGCAAAATTTCTACAAATTTTAAAATCCCAAGAAACTAGTATGTATGAAGGGTTTACCTGTGAATATTTCGCAGGAAAATCCGCAGCTAAGGTGTTTCCTGCAAATTTTTATGAAAAAATACACAGCAAAATCCACACCTAATAGCCATATTTCTAGTAGTGACTTGTCCATGAGTATATAATAAAAAAGTATTCAATTTGCCAATGAATCCTGTTTGTGGCATGCACGAACCACAGTCGTGTCACTGATCAAAGCTTTCATATGTAATGCATATAATGTAAAATTTTCCTTGTACATGTACATAAAAGTGAGATCAATGTCCCCAAAGCCGCATTAATATTCATTTTTATCTGATTAATGACGTCGTCCCTATATAAGCAGATTAAATTTTCATATTCACATATTGAAAACAAGTCCACTTATTATAATATTAGTGAAAGACATGATCTCTCTTCTAAAAACTTAAATCTTAGCTAAAGATTTGTGAATATGGTCTTTAACATAATCAACAAATTAAATAATAAACAAACATATCGGACTTTCTTTTTTCCATGCATTATATAAACCTCACTTCAACTCTCGAACTCGTCACAATGGTAAAACGGCACAATGGAGCTGAACTCGCTGAACTTGAACAGGAGATCATCCCCTTCCTCATATTTATTGGAATCTTCATACTCAAAGTATGTCTGAATGTGATCAGGAAATGTGCACTGTGGCAACTGATCAGATTCCATCTGTGTTGAAAGATTGGCCACGGATGTCATTTCCACCATTTCCTTGAACTTGGATGACTGAAGTAGAAGCTCCAATGCTAACGTGGCACTTGCTGGACGAGGCTGATGTGGCACCAACGTGGCTTCCTCTACAATAGTATTATTGAGTGAATCCTGGTTGTGGAAGAAACTAACTTCTTGTTCTTGATCAGGGTTTGGGATGAAGTTGTTAGTGCAATTATTATTTATGTTAGTGAGATTAATACTAATCTGGTCATTGTTGCTGTTGGTGTTGTTGGGCTTAAGCCACTTAATGTAACGGCTGAGATCGAAATTGGTGACAGCATTGAGTCCACGGTATTCTATAGCTGCCAGGTCATAGGCAGTAGCAGCTTCTTCTTGGGTAGCTGCGAAAATTAGAAAGATAGTCGATTTGAGATTTTTATAATGGATAACATTATATGATCAATATATATAAGTTTTTGTATTGATGATAATGACATATTATTATATAGTTCTTAAAGAGAAAAAGGTTAAGTTAACAAATCAGTTAAGAGTTGGTGGCTTTCCCTGCCACATTGAATACGACGACTGATAAGTAATGAATGGAACTATGGAACTGGAAGCAATTTATTAAAGTAGTACTTCTGGATGGTTTTGGTTTACAATAATTTGCAAAAGTGCTTTCATTTAAGTTTGAAATATAAAGAAGTTTATATTGACCTGTACCAATTAAAAGGATTGATCACTTACACTAGTTAGAGTTGTGCCATTTGTACATTATTAAAGGACAAAGTATAGATGCAAATAACTATTTCTAGTGCTATTCTATAATCCAGATAAAAGCTTTCTCTTGAGAAGTCACACATTATAGATCTATAATGATTATTTTGATAAAACTTCAATTTTTATTAAACAGCACCCAAAACTATTTAAGGTTCTGTACTTGAGTGTTGCCACTACTGCTAAAAAATAAGAACAAAGAACACGTTTTATATTAATTACTATTTACTAATATTAATTTATTTTCTTATTAATTATTTCATTACCAGGTAAAAGTATATTATAATGAGAACTTACCGTAAGTTCCGAGATAAAGATATTTATTGCCAAAAACTTTGCCAATCCGAGCCTCCCACCTTCCGTTATGATGATGCCTGAGATCATTGAAAAGCAAGTAATGAAAAATGGATCACAAGATTATGCCTACAACTGGTGTTTGGTTGAATTCAAAGAGTGAATCAACCCGTATGCATAGGATCGATATATATATATATACCTTGCAACACCTCTGTATTTAGAAATCCCCCTAGAAAAACCACTGCTTTTCCTGCAATTTAATTTTTAATGAATATGTCTCAGTATAAGCCACGGTTTTTTTTTTTTGCTTTTTTTTTCTTCTGAAAATCATGTTGATTATCATAAAAGAAGCTTGCTAGCTAGAGCTTTACCTCCTCAGCGATCCGATATACTCTTCCCGTGATTGACCCTCCATTTCTTTCAGTTCATTCAGGTAGTTTGATAACTGCATGCAACACAAATTTGATGTGTTTTATTCTAAGTTAATCTCACACGCACGATGCGTATAGTATGAAAAATCACACCCCATATAATCATACATTAATAGAAAGTTCTTTAGAATACAATTAAGTACCGGAAAATTAAGAATGGTATCTTGACCCCAGTATTTCAGTGCTGCTAGATCATAAGCATGTGCTGCTGCCTCTTCATTATCATAAGCGCCTGGATGGTATAAAACTTGCTTAATAACCATAAACTTGGATATGACCACTCTTGTAATCAATATATAATCTAATATACGTACCAAGATAGACTGAACCAATTATAAGTGAAGAACCCCCACAAGATTGAGAACACCACAGTACATGGAAGGAAATTAAATTAGAAATATTAGCTAACTTCATCAAACATTCAAACTACATATATAATTAAATTGATGCAAACTATTGATACAATGGTAAAGAGCATGAACCTTGTCGTCCTTTTTTATTCTGTGATTCATTCCAGCAATGCTTGTCCCACAAATGAGCTTCGTATCGGCCAGTCCATCGGTGCCTGATGGTGAATGCCAATTTAATTAAATTAGCTAACTATAGGAATGATTAAAATTAAAATGATAAATTGAAGAAGTTGAGAGACAGAGAGAGGCAATAAATTGAATTAACATGGAATCAATTAATTAAAGATATATATCGACCTAGTGACTCCTCGGTATATTGAGCTGCGTTGAGGTGGGGAGTCTCTAGGGACACTTCTCCTTGTTCGTTTCACCTTGGTGATTACAGTGTTGGTTGCGTTAAGATTAATATCGTCATTAGTAGCATTGTTTTTCTGGGTACGCAGCTGTGATTTTTTGGCCATAGAGAAGGTTGCACCATGCACGAGAAAGAACAAAGATGGATGGTGATGATATTAATGGTGCATACAAAATAAGTTTATATATATGAATGAATTATGAAGTAGTGAATGAAGTGAAGAGGTTTATAAAGGAATGGGCAAAAGGACAGGGGTAGAATAGATTGTGCTGGCAAACATGGGGATAGCCGGCTCTAAGATGATTGTTTCTGGCCGTCTGTAAAATCGGCTGTGTTAAATTCTTTCTCCCTTGTCTTCACTCCAACTTTGTGTGATGTAGCGTTCAATACTTTGATGTCTCTTGATTTGTTAATTTTAATAGGTTTATCCTTTGTTTTGTACCTCATAAACAAGTATTTTCTGTTTACATTATTTTCATGTATGTAGAGGGTATGATTCTATCTCTATCTTTTTTAATTTGAGACATAATGATTCACAAATAATTTTATCCAAGTATATAATTAAAGGCTCGACTTTTAAGTTCAATTACATAAAAAAGTGTTAATATTTTAAGAAATTAATCATTAACTCTTACCTAAGAATATCCTAGATTCACACAAATAATAAAATTTGAAATAATTCATAGATACTAACATCGACGGATATTTGGGGGGGGGGGGGGGGCATAGGGCTAATCCCCTCCTTTTTCTCAAATCATATCCAAAAAAAAAAAAAGGAGAGACATAAAAATAAAAAAAAATAAAAAAATAGACTATATGACCTATTAGGTTGTGAAGGAAAGTCCATTAGGTCAAGAGGAAGGATCACACTGCATAAAAAAGAAAGGAAGATTATGCATTAATGCACAAAGAAGACAACACAGATCGTCAATGCTGTCAGAGAAGAGAGAGGGGTCACTAGATAATCCCTTATTTTCTCATTCTTTCACGTTTTCCTCTCATCTCTTCTTCTCCCCATTATTTCTCCTTTCTTTTTGTTTTTGTGATCTGCATTCTATCTCACTGGGGCACCTTGTCCCCCAACGAGGTTCATGTGGATTGGACTGCGATATATAGTTTGTTATTACATTTTCTTTTTGTTATTCATGCATTTCTAAAGGCATTTTCGTTTTCTTTAGCTCTGGGACCACGCCACCACTGTGCCACTATCACCGCCTCATCGGCCTCGCCTCGTGTCATCGAGCCCTACACCGGTGGTGCCATAGAGGCGTACCACCCTTCATGGTAGTGGCCTTCTTTCTCGAGCCGTTTTGAGGTTAGGCAATTAAGATTTTTTCAACCTTGTTGCTTAATTACGAGTTGGGTTGGGTTGTCCTGACCCGATTCCAATCCTAGCCCAAAAAGAGAAAATATATATAAAAAATAGAATTTATTCACACCTCCCCTCTTACATTTACACCCATTGTCTAAAATAAAATAAAAACTTCTATTTACACATGTTTTTCATTTGCGCATACACCTTTTTTGCTTCCAGGGCCTAGCAAGTACTTTACACATATCTTTAATTTGAATTGTTATCATTAATTTACATATCTAGTTGATTGTTTGATTACCTACATTGAGAAAAAAATTACTGAAAAATTTGATATAGATTCTATTATTGATGAATTTTATGATATAAAAAAACGTTGTACACGACTTAAACAAAAGATACAATGTATTTTATTTGTTATAATTTACTGTTTTTAACATTTAACAATTGACTTTTTGGCCCCTAAATTAAATCCTGGATCCATCCCTCGATACTAACACAAGTGAAAATATGTTAGACTTTGAACCCAATAGCTAGGTTATTAGATTAATGAAGGAGATTTAGATCATTTGAAGGAGCTTTTAGATTCAAATCTTCTTGTCCTCGTTATAATTAATATGCTGGAGTTTACTAATTAAAAGTGTGTTTTATGTTGGCTTAAAGTAAGATTGTTATCCATCTTCAGGCTTTTGTTTAAAAAAAAAGTTGAAGATCTAGCAAGCTGTCATCTTTTTAAAAAAAATAAAACCCATAAAACATCTTTTTTTTCCACATTAAAAGTGTAGTGTACATAAATATTTTACAAGAGAACTTTTAAACTTAATAATTAATAAAAAAAACTAAGGCTATACATATAATTTTAAAATAAGTACAAATATTAACGAAAAAAAAATATATTATATATATTATTGTAAATCAATCATTTGTATAAGTTATAAAGTTTTAATCATAAGATTAAATGATTTATCAATATAAATTTTTATTCAACAATTGTGTTTTTTTTATCTTAATTATATTTGGGTATTTCCATTCATTTATTCATACAACAAATTAGTTTTATTAATGCCGATAAACTTATATATGCATATTTCGCGCTATAAAATTTGTAAATTGAGGCTCAAATTCGAGACGAGACTGTTCGTGTGTATGGTAAGGCTGAGAGGAATTGAAGTAAAAACTGTTAATCAGTTAATAATATAATGCGTGGGAGGATTGGGGATTTAACGGTTAAGAATAAGCTAATTCACACTTGGACAAAAATCATTATACTAGTACTCTAATCTAAACTTTTAGCAAGATCAATTTTGACTTTTGTAGGCGTGGTTGAACAATATATTCCATATTTTTTAAAGAGAAATTCCAAATGAAATATACTTACTAAGTTACCTAATGTTGTTGTCTGCTTAGACAAGTAATTTAACGCAGAGCAGTTTCACCATGTTACCCATGTAGGTGTAACTACCCATGTGGACGATTAAAAGGGTTATACAGTTTTTGGGTTTAAGGGGTGCCCCACTTTTCCACCATTTCTGAATTTGCGTGTTCTATAATATCTTTAATGTTTGTGGGGCCTAAGAATTAGATCATGGTTGCAGTAACTATTTGCTTCTTATAGTGGATGGAGATATACATGGATTGCCATGCACACTGATTATGAATTGTTAATGAGTAAAACGACACATGCACTTTAGCACTCAAAAAGGATATGCATTAATTAGTCATGCTTCGGTGTTTAGTAGAAATTTGGTAAACAAACCATTGCTCATTTTCAAACACTGACTCTCACTGCCACTCACTGAGGGTCACCTAAATTGCACCTACTAGCCAAAAGTCATTTACCAGTCTCAAGTTCTTATTTGGTTTGTTATATTGAAATGTTTGTGTTTTTTTTAAAAAAAAATAAAAAATAAATGTTAAATGGTGTACCTTGGAGACTGATTAAGAAGTCAAAATTATAAAGTTTTCATTGAAAAGTATGTGATTTCTAACGCAAATTAAAATTAAATGTTTTTCATTTATTTATTTCTTAATTAGTTAGTATAAGACTTTTTGTTTGTGAATCGGATTATGTTGTTGATCCGCGTGATTCACATTCTTTAGATGTATAGTTTTATAGCTATTTATGCATTATATTATGGGTTTGATGTGATCTTTTTTTTTTGTGTGTGTGTTAGACGTGGTCTTTAGACATCATCGTTCCAAACATGTATTGAATTGTAGTTTGATTTGATTTCTCTGGTTCAAAATCTGAAGAAAAAAAACATGGAAGTATGTAGTGGAAGTGAAAGGTTCACACAATCATTTCTCATCTTATGTTCATTATTAATTATTTTTTATTCATAAATAAATGTTAAAGTTTAATTCCTATATAAAAGTTGTATACTGTTTATTGATAAAATCTTGTGATAAATATGACTTATAAATTAAGTAATTATTATCAAAGTTAATAAAAAAATTTATTATCAAATTTAATTTTTTTACGCAAATCAAAGTCAATAAACTTATTTTACGTTATAATTTATGTTTGAACAAGATTGTAAAATCATTTTTAAATTATCCCAACATAAATATTTATTTTCTCATACCTTTTGGCATCTTGATATAGAATCGAGAATGATTAAAGATGTTGAACAATGTGCGTCTTTTTTCCCCTACATATTTTATTCTCGTCTTTGTTGTAACAAAAGGAACAATTGTTTAATCTATAATGTTACTATTTTGAAAGCCAAATAATTACTTATGAGAAATAAACTGTACCCAAACATTCCTGAATTATTATTAACGAAATAAATATTTTTCTGTGTTACATGTTTGTGCTAACTTTAAAGCTTCCTCACTAGCTCATGCTAGTCCATCTATCTTTTATCATTTTCGTAGTTGTATTTCTGACATTATTCGTATGAAATGCTACTATGAGTTGGTTTACGTAAAAAAAGAAAAAACAAAACAAAAAACTTTGAAGCTTCCTCTCACGCATATTCTTTATAATTCATACTTCTTAAAGGTCTTAGTGGAACGGAAAATTTGTGAGAAATGAACAAAAGATTATTATAACTTATAAATAAGAATTAGGATTACACAGGTCTATCTGATGAGATGAGAGAATGAAGGTAAGTACGTGAAAATTGAAAAAGAAACTGGTTCGACATTTCATTCCTTTACAAAGCAAAGCCTTTTATATACCCTTTAGATAAAATTTAGATAAACTAGACGTTAAAATTTATTATAAATTATAAATGATTTCACTAGTTCATTTTTGCATATTAAAACATTGCTCTCAATATAATAATTAATAAACACCAAGATTATGATATTAAATTTTTCATATTTTTTCTGTTTTATCCTGAGCTAACCAGCACTATACACATATGCGAAATGTCACATTAGCTATTCATTTATGTATATCACGGCATTAGCTATTCATTTGTGGAACACTTCAATGCCATATTTTTATCAAATTAATTATTAAATAATGAAAACATTAACTAGAAAAGCCAATCCGACTTCACCGTAAACAAAAGCCCAAAGAAAGCAGACACCCCTGACAGCAATTAGCAAAGCCCAAAAAGAAACCTTATCAGGACTTCAAACCCAGTAAGAAGAGGCCCAATACAACGTGGTCTATCTGAGTACAGCTTACCCACACATACAGTATTGTTGCTTTCATACTTAAATTTAAATAAAAATAACAAGAAAATCCATTTACCTAGAAATAATTTTTAAAGTATTATTTTTATCTTTCAATACTTAATCTATTATTTTCTCCGAGAGAATAACATATTGTTCACATTTGAGTTAATTTTATTTATATAAAAAACTTTTAGTCCATTTTTTGGTACATGTTATTAGTCCATTTTAGTAGCAACACAAATGTTTAGCTAAGTTTTTGAAAAATTAAAATAGCCATTGAATTGGTGAAGGAATCAATTCATAATTTATTGATGAAAGATCACAGTTGAAATTTGCTTCAATAGAACGTAAGTCCGTGAATGAATAAGAGTAGTCTAATTTATACTTTAAGAAATAAATAATGTCCTCTGATTAAGCCTTGCACCCATATTTATTTGGGCACGGGTTCATTTATTAGCTTTTGATTTGACGTACGTAACGCGAGATTCCCCCTTTTATTAATATCATACCAGTACGATCCGACAAAAGTAGAAAACCTCGGTCTACGATTCATGCATCTGATGAAAAAATCTCAACTTGTTTTAGGAAGATGTAAAAAATATCGTTATTAATTTCCAACTATTTTATTTAATACTACCTCCAACTACAGTGAAAACACTTTGTTTTGGCTGTATATAATCAAGAATTTAATCTAGGAAAAAAAATGCAGAGCATCTTAAAGATATTAATGAAAAAAATAGGCTTGATTAGATGTTTTGTTGTGTGTAGTTAAGTATTTGTAAAATTAATTTTGATTAAATTAAGTTTGAAGTAATGTGAGCGGCATGTTTGGCCATGTCATCTGGCGCGACAGCATTGATGGGAAGAAGATGAATTGGTCGTCATGGTCGAAGGAATTGTTGTCTTGGTTATGGAGATGGAAGGCCACGGAGACGGAGGAGATCAAAGAGAGAGTATTCACATTAAAACAATAAATAAATGTAATTAATTGTTAATTATTTAATTATTTTAAATTTAATTTAATAATTAATAAAAATATACATTAACCGGTCACCTTAACCTCCTATTATTATAGGTAAAACCAACTTATTCATTGGTGCACTGGTTAAAAACTGGTCCACCCTGGACAGACCCAATCTATAAGTACACGATTTTTTTTTATGAGATTTTAACATGATTTTTTATAACGTAACATAAAAGAATTTTATTATTTTAAAATGTTACGAGGCTAAGCTCAAAAACCAATAAGTTAACTCAGGTCAAGTTCATTCAAATACACATTTATAATCATGATTATCAATTTTTCAAATTAATTTTCTAATTTTTAAGAGATTACGAATTCACTTGTCCCTTTTGAGTTAACTCAGGTGTAAATTCTCTTTAGTAGATTTTGTGTAAATTCAAACTCTCAAATTTAAGTTAACAATCATTGTTAACAAGTTAAAAAAAATTAGACAAAAATACAAGTTATTTTGAGTTGTTTAGTGTTCAACACATCATTTGATGTGTTGTTCCCAAATTGAAAAAGTTCCAACTCTAATATATTACTCTTTTTTTTAACAATATCAAACTCTAAATAGAAATGTTGTACCACTATTATAACATCACATTATTTAGTAATGATGTATTATTAGACTTAATTATTTAAGTATTATATCATTTATTATTTTGTATTATTATTGTTATATTATTTATAAATATTTTATTATTATTTTTATATAAAATTAATTTTTATGAATTTACGAGTTAAATCGATAAGTTAAATCTATAAAACTCACGAATATACATAAATTATAAGTACACATTAGTTTTGTGCATTTTCACTCATTGAATAAATATCATGCTTGTATATTTTGTTGCCCAGAGTCCGAAATAACAATTCAAAGATTATTCTTCTTCCTCTTTTATCCCACAATTCATATTTTCAAAAATAAATACGAACACTTCTTTTCACAAGATTAAAAATAGTATTGTAATTTATATTATATTATATTTATAGTATCTAATATCTAATCTGTCTTAAACATAAAATTAAATTAATATATTATTTAACATAATATGCATTAAATATTAAATAGGATACATATTATCTTGCTTTTATTTTAACTTAATTTAGTAGACTATTATTTCTTTTTATATTTTATCTCATACAAATTTTTATTTTAAAAAATAATTTTTTAAAATAAATTCTATCAAAATATTTTTTTTATTTGCTTCTAAAATAAATGCATACATTTTTTCTAGCTCAAAATAACTGAATACAACTAGAACAATAATAATGGAATATATTATTTTGTTATTTTATTAGACACTTCTATTAGACAAGTGATATCAATAACTTAAGAGCGAGTGAATTAAATTTTAAAATTTTCCTAATAACAATTTGTTATTCCCATTTTAAATGATATATGATAGACTCAAAATGTAGAAGAATGAACAACAATTAAATTAACCAATGTACAAAGACAAAATTAGTTGCGATAAAATAAATGAGATAAGGGAATACATAATTACAAACTCGATTTATACTGGTTCAACCACTTCTCGTACCTATGTCCAATCCTCAAGTAACCTACGTGAGATTTTCCACTATCTCTTTACAGACTTCGAACACATCTTGGGATCTCTTACCCTTGTGTTCAAGATTCTCACAATCCAAAAGATAAACAGTTTCTTGATTACAACTAAGTTTATGAGATGAATAGAAAGATTTATCTTCTTTAGAGTAGATGATACAAATTGAATTTGCTAAAAGAATTCTCAATAAATTTGCAAGTGGTTGACTATGAGTTATTTAGAGAGGATTTGATAATTAAGTTCTCTTTAAAACTTTATTCTTTTTGAAGTCAGACACACACACATATATATTCTGATAATGGATTACACAATCATATTTTGAAGGGTCATGACTTTTTAAAGTTTTGTTTGAAGTGTCATTACTGGTAACTGCTGGAAATCGATTACAAGATTCAAATTCAAATTTCAAAACAAAACCCTTTTTGAAAAGCCCATTTGTAATTTGTCTTGGTTCGATTATATGGTAATCGATTACTAGTGCCTTGAGTTGTTGAAAATAATTTGTTTGAAGCAAAAATTGATCAACCAATTAGATTCTTTTAACAAATAAACTAAGGTCTTATCTTTTTCTTGATCTTGTTTACTTGACCTTGAATTAATCTTGAAGTAATCTCTCATTGCTTAACCTTAAATATTTATTGAAACAATCTTATTTGATTATTCTTTGGTATCATCAACACCAGTATTCATACATTTACATTTTCTTCCTTTTTAATAATGATCAAATAAATTATTTTTACCATCCTCAAAATCATGCTACGCTTACTTCTAACTTCTTGTATTAAGTAACTATTATATTTTTTATACTTTATTTTTATTTAACATTTTTGCCTCTTTTATTTATGGGTAAAAATGGAATTCAAAGTACTAAAAAGTTTATAAAACAACTCTGTTCAACCAATTGTTATATCCTCATACTCATTTCTTATTTGAGTTTCAAAATATTCTCCTTTTATTTTAAAAAATGAAGATAGTGTCTCTCTTTTGCCTGGTATTCGTTTTTGGGAAGCGTGGTCGGTGGACAATTATTTATTTATTCTAGAAAGCGCGAATACCGTGACAATCGATATTTTACCGCGGTTCTATAAGTATTTGCAAGACAAGATATCGTAGAAACTGAAGTGTGGAGGTGCGTGCTTTTGTGGGGGCAAATAGTAGATAGTAGATCTGTCGCAGAGCAAAGAATCGTCGGCGACGGCGAGGCTGCACTATAACCGCGATTAACTATGATTAGCCTTCGCCGGAGCGTAAACAAGATCCCGGCGAAATCGAAGCGATTCAAATGCCGATTGGTGAAGTTCGAGGAGCTGCCGGAGTACTTAAAGGACAGCGAGTTCATATTGGACTATTACCGCTCTGAATGGCCCGTGAAGGAAGCCTTGTGGAGCATCTTCGCGTGGCACAACGAAACCCTAAACATTTGGACGTACGATTCAATTCCAAGTTCCAACACTCTCATTTCAAACATTTCAATTTGGTGTGCGATTGCTTCGTTTGCTTGATTGATGATTAATTACTCGCGTTTGGTGAGTGCAGGCATATAGGAGGATTTCTCATATTCGCCGTGTTGGCGGCGATGAGCACCACCTCGGAACTCTGGAATTTGCTCAGGTATGCTAAACGCAGGATCGTCGCGTCGTTTTGATGTTTCTGTATAGTATTGTTGTTCGGTATGAGAGAGAATGAATGAACTGATTTTGTGAATGTGACAATGGAACGCCAGATCGTCCACGGCGCTCGGGTTGTCGACGACCACGGCGGCGGAGATGAACGGGTCTAACAGTGACGCCTTCCCGGTAATGTTTTATTAAATTTATTTTTAAGTTCATTGTTTCGCATAATAATAGTGAGTAGTGATTATTGTTGCAAAAAAAGAAGCTATAGTAGTGCGATTATGACTAATTTGTTTAATTGTTAAAAAAATATTTATTTAATAAAATAAGTAATTTATTCTTTCATATAATATGTTTGTTTAAATAGTTTATGTTTTAAAAAACAATTTTTTACTGATTGTAATAAGCAAATCTTATCTGATTATTAAAAAAAGATTTTTTTAAACACTTATTTTAAAATTGTTTTTATAAGTTTAAACAAACTGGATTATGCATATCGCCCAATCAATTCAAATTTATTGGGAAGTCTATTAATGAGATGTCAATATTTTCATGAAAGTTAATACACTTATTGAGTTATTAATAATATAAATCATTCTCATTGGCCTAAAAATTATTTCTTAAATTATGAGTAGTGTCATTATATATCATTACTACTTAAATCAATTAATTTTATGAATATTTTTATAATGAAATTGAAGTTTCTGATAATATTAATTAAAATCAATTAATTTAATTATTTTTATTTGTCTTACGAATTAGGTATTTATGGTAGTACTACATAAATAATTAAAGAAACATAATTTCAATTTATAATACTAAAAACTAAAACTAAAACATAATTTCAATTTATAATACTAAAAACTAAAACTAAAACATAATTTCATAGGCTATTACCATTTAAAGTGCATACAAGAGTTCAAGTCAAAAAGTGAAAGTTTCAACAATACACATCAACATTTATTAATAATAACAAGTTTACATCTGGAATAAAAAAAATGATAATTATTTTAGGTTGATTTAAATTTTTTTTTTATGAAAACAAGTCAAAATAATGTTGTATTAAGCATTTTTTTTTTATGAAAACAAGTCAAAATAATGTTGTATTAAGCATTTTTTTGTTGACTCACTATAAATTGTTTTTTTCTCGATTTTTTTATTGGGTTTCTCTATTGTTAACCAGTTTTTGGGTTCTTTGACCGGTTTTCCTTCGGGCTGGATTTTGTGTTTTATTTGAACCAATCACCTGGTCGGTTTTCCCGTCCGATCGGCCAGTTCATCTGATTTTGGAACACAAGTATATTGCATTATAGAGGATAATGTGAGTTTAATCATCCTCTTGTAGGACTTGGTCTGAGGAATTTTAGATCATGGTCTAATCACGTTTTTACATCTTTACTTGGCTATTATTATTGTGATGGAGTGTGTGCCCTAAACATAAGATAACTATAGTATTAATTAGTTATTTTTATCAATTGTTGGTTCTGTTTTTATGTATTGTTTTTCAGGATTTGCATTTTAGACATGTTCTGGACCCTTCCATCCTTGGTGAGATGAAAGGATCTGGGGTAGAAACAGTTCCTCGATGGCCATGGTTCGTTTTCTTAGCTGGAGGAATGGGATGCTTAGCTTGCAGTTCTCTTTCCCATCTTCTGGCGTGCCACTCCAAAGGCTTTAACCTATTTTTCTGGCGTCTAGATTATGCTGGCATTTCTCTTATGATTGTCTCTTCCTTCTTTGCTCCAATTTATTATGCTTTTTTCTGCAATCCTAACGCAAGGTTATTCTATTTAGCATCAATATCTGTGCTTGGAGTCCTTGCCATTATTACCCTACTCGCACCTTCACTTTCTACACCTCGATTTCGACCCCTCAGGGCGTCATTATTCCTCTCAATGGGCTTTTCAGGTATAATTCCTGCAGCTCATGCTGTTGCCCTATATTGGGGTCAGCCGCATATATTTGTTGCACTTGGATATGAGCTTGTTATGGCCATTCTGTATGCTACTGGAGCTGGATTTTATGTTGCTAGAGTACCAGAGCGATGGAAGCCAGGAGCATTTGATATCGCAGGGCACAGCCATCAAATTTTTCATGTTTTTGTTGTTCTTGGCGCACTTGCCCATAGTGTTGCCACACTAGTCATATTGGATTTCCGACTGGGATCACCTACTTGTGCAAATTAGCCAACTAATTATGTGTCTTAAAACTCTTGAGAGAGAAATAACTAGAATTATATTATGTCGGTTTTTCCATTGCATGAATTGCAATATGATTGGAGTGAGAAATGGCTAGGTAATTGATAGAGATGAGAGTGCATTTCAACTTTCTCTCTTAACTTAGCAGAGTAACAGTAATGTTGTGTTATAGCAAAAAAAAAATTGACAACTTATTCATTCAAATCTTTAGATAGAAGATGTAATCACAGAAAAGATCACAAGACCATATTAGCATTTAATGACTTTGTGAAGAGAGTCATATTGGATGTCTCTAAGAATGGTCACTTATGCTGCACGTGAACATAGTCATTTTCACATTTTGTCTAGATTGAATGAGCCTTGTTTAGATTACAATCATATAAACATATGCCAAAGGAAAAATCTCAAGACCATCAAAAGCATCTCGCACTACTAATGTCTCGTACCCGAATTATGCCGTAGCTTAGTCATATAACCCGCATATTGGTTACCAATACGTAAAGAAAATTCAACCTCCCCCAATGAGCTCTCTAATTGTCGAAGTTCATCATAATTTGGATATTTTTTAAAAAACAGATAGTCCACATTACCATTTTTAGCCAGGATAGGTATTTATTTGTACATAATTAAATTCATTATAAATAAAAATAATTTTGACGCTAAGGACAAAAGACAGTTGAAAGTGATTCCTTACCTTGCTTCATAAAGTCTTGAGGGATTACAAGTTATAACACACGGCTAAAACTTAATATCTGACATGTAGGAGGTAATGCATATTTATAATTACATATAACATGTGAGTTAACTAATAATTTTTAAATATAATGAGGATGAAATAATAGTAAGTGATTGAATTTAGGATCCAAGTTAAATGTGATATACATTGTAACGTTATGAGTCCTAATGAAGTCAAATTATTTTAGTCTAATTAATTTGATTATCATGTGTGATTTCATGTGTATATCATTAGTTGTCACATGTGCAGATAATGTGTTACCTATGTAGGAATGTTAATATTAGCGGGAAAAAAACTAATGGTTGAACTAACGTAATAAATAGAATCCAATTTCAAAGACTTCTTGATTTTACTTTATTTTTAATCCAAAAGACTAATATTTTTTTATGAGTGAATATTAGTTGTTAATTTTTATTAATGAGAGGATTCAAATTCATAATCTTCTCCCTCCCTTCTCCCTTCATCAACGAGCTAATCTAATAATTCATATTCAAAGGCTAGCGCAACAATGTCCTAAAACAAAAAGTATGTGTTTTGATTCAAGGTGAGAAAACCCTAAAATACTTTTACTTTGGAAGCAATAGTTTTTTACTTTTCATTTAATGTATTGATGTTTATTATTATATTATCAATTCACCAAAAAAAAATATTTATTACTATATGCATTAGAATTCACAGAGAATACTTTCAAAACTTTAGATCACACATTATTCAAAATGTATTTCTAATATTTCTCCGGTGGTTATTCAAGTAACATCCTTAGTAGCATGTTTAGTTCTTGTTAGTTGACTTTCCATTGCAACGCGTAAAATCAACAAATCAGTTAATCGGAAGCAATATATAGTGGATTGGCGTTGAAGGATCTAAGTGAACTACAACTTCTAGTCTTATCCTAACTACATGATTTTGAGATTTAGATCACTACTGCAATCCATTAAATTTTAAACCTTCAGTATACAAGATATTCAACCAAACTCACAATCCATTCCATACCCCAGTTGAAAATTTCAAGAATTAGTTGGCTCGGTGAGCAAAAAAAGAAAAATACACAAGGGGACCACGAGAAAAGCTGCAAGCTTAAGCAAATCCTCACTCTGCGGTGTTATAACTCCGATCCTCGACCAGTCTCCGCTGTACCTGAAATAACGTTTGAACTTGAAGCATTCCCATGAACCAGAACCAATAATGTTTCCTATGAACTCAACAAAGGCATCGATGAAGCCCAACCCAAACAGTCCAATGGCACCGCGAGCGAGAATTGACTTGGAAACCTTCAGTGGGAAAGAGGGTCACCTTAAAAGAGAAGGGCAACCTCGTAATTTGGTTCTAGGTAATGTTTTTTCTTGGTAAATAAAAATACAATCCTAGCATGGGAAATTATAAGCGACGGATCACCATGTGTATCCCAACCAATTTTTACTTAATAGTATCAAGTAATTTTTTTCTATTTTGATTGTCATTTTACAATATCATTAAATATTAAATATATTTTTATGTCCTGAAGCGTTTATTATAAAGTAAAAAAAATAAATCAAAGTGATCAAACAGAATAAGATGGAGCGAATACAAAGATGAATCTCACCAAATTTCATAATTTTCGATAAATTTGAACGAATTCATTAATTTTTCTCTTAAGTTAACACTTATGCTGAGGGATATTTAGGTCATAGATTCTTTTTTTGGTTTCGAAAACCGGCGCTGATTAGTTGCATTGCATCAAACCCTGGCAGTGGCAATGGCAGCTGCGACGACGGCAATACAGAGGTTCCCCCAACACAGATACGTCGACGCAGTTCGCTGGCTTCCTCTACAATCCGCATTCGACCGATTCGCAGTTCTGGCTCTCTTCGACTTCGATTCCGATGCTTCCTCCATCGAAATCCACGCTCTCAACCAAAACCCCTTCTCCTTGGAGCCCCACTCTTCCTGGTCCTCTCCTTCCCGCGTTTCCTCCCTCAAGCCTTCTCACTTCCTTCAGAAGCCCCTCATCGTCGCTTCCACCTCCTCCGGCTCCCTCCACTTCCTCTTCTCCGATTCCTCCGATGCCTCGCTCCTATCCGAGGTTTCTCTTCCCGAGGGCGCGCTGCATTCGCTTCCCGCTTCTTGCGTTGACCTAATGGACGGTGGCGTTGAGTGCGTCTCCGTTGGGGAAGATGGCAAGGTCAACTTGGTTGGTATCGGGGATTCCAATTTGAATTACCGGAGGTTGTTTGATAGCGCCGGGTTGGTTTCATACACCGCAGTGAGGTGGGCGTCGCCGATGGAGTTCGCCACCGGTGGGTTCGGCTTCGGTCTTCAGTGGTGGGACCAACGTAAACCGGGAGGACCGGTTTCCCAGTTTAAGGGTAACTGGTAAGAAGAAGAAAAAAAATGTTAGGGCAGTGACTGTGAGTGAGTAATTATTTTAGTGTCATAAAATTTATAACATTTCTAATGCATACCACATAGAAAGCTTATTATGTTGTGTCTGAAATCTGCTTGATGGTTGCTATGTAATTATGTTTGCAGGGATAAGAAATTGACATCTGGGATTGTGCACTCTATTGACATTCATCCCTCGCGCAAGCACACTTGCCTGGTAAGATGCCACTTTGTGAATGTTCTTCTTGTAAAGAGCTGGGAGCATAGTTGTGTTTAGATTTTAGTTTTACTCCTTAGTGGTTGACAAAGTTTTAACTTTTAAATTGAGGCTGTGGGAAATTGTGGACAAATGCAACCGATGCAGTCACAATTGCGGTTGCAAATACCCCCAAGAACCGTGACATTGTTGCCGATGTCATGGCTGCAGGCCATCTTTTTTTAAACCTTGATGGTTGATGCTGCAACATGCGGAAATGTTTGTTTGTGATGTTGATGCTTGCTGTTGTTTCTTTATGTTCAGCAGTAGACTGCTAGTTGAATATATGCAACTCTATTGGTCAATAACCTACTAAAGTTTATAAAATATGAATGTGGCATGATGCCAGCACAACCAAAAAGTACATCTATGCCATGCTGCTAATTAAGGCTAGTTTAATGACATTACAGGAGCTGTTAGCTGCTTTTCACTAATGCATTAACAACTGCTTTGACATCAGTACTAGATGAATGATTATTGATTTTCTTTTGTAAGACTTGAATGAATCAAACTGGTGGTTTGAAGATGCTTTGTGCTTTTTCTTGTATGCTGCTGCTGATGTTTCTGTGATTATTATGTACTTAGGCTGGTGGTTCCTTAGGTACGGTTTTTGCCTGGGATCTTAGGTGGCAGCAACAACCAATTATACTTTCAGGTGCTGGAGCTGCCAACACTGCGGTTCAGTCCATATCTGAAAGTGAGGTTTGGGAGGTTCAGTATGATCGTTGCATAAAATCAAACACTTCATCTACCCGGATCTTACCTTCCATGATATGCTCAGAGGATGGAATTCTCGGTGTGATTGAGCAAGGTATATAGTTCGTTGCAATTTGCATCATGTTAAAGTGTCAATTCATAATGAATTGGACTTTATATTGTCTATTTACAAGCTAGTGGAATCTCCATTTATGTCTATCGTGGAACAAGAAAATTTTAAGGCCTGTTTATTTTGGAAAAATATTCTGTTTTCTTTTACTCATTTTCACTTTTAATTGCTAAAATGTCACTTTATTTTCATTTTGTTTTATGTTTTCAAAGATTTATAATTAAAAGGGAATACGTAAAACATTTTCTCAAACCAAGTTCCCCTTTAATTGAACTACATTGTGGATTGATTTGGTGCGTCTTCGAATTTAATGTTGTATTCTTACATTGTATAGGTGAGGAACCTATTGAGCTGCTGGCTGAACCTTGTGCCATCAATAGCTTTGATATTGATCGACATAATCCATCTGTAAGTGGAGGCAGTTAGTATTGTTTGTATTACTATTATGAAGAAAAGATCGATGGTATTTTTTAGCTCATTTTTTTTATTATAAAAAAACAGATAAAATTTATTTCTGATGGTTTACTACTTGACTGCTATGCAGGATGTGATATGTAGTTTAGAATGGGAAGCAGTAGCCATATTGACAAGACAATAACATTCAGGATTTTTACTTTTTGGTGGCTTGAATTTCCGAAAGGATATAGCTTGTAACTGATAGAAGGAGTGGAGGTTTTAACGGACAATTTGTGTTTGATGTACTCCGCAATGTTCTATTCCTTTTCTAAAGTCATTTGCATGCAAATGGATTTTGGGATGGTACAATATGTAGCATGCGTATAATTGACTTTAAAGAGGCACATTGGATCAATACTACTATCATCCGTTTTTCCTAAAATGCACTGCCTAGTGGTTAATGCTGGTGGGCTCTGTATCCTGGATATTTATCTATCAACTATTTGATTCCTGTGTTGTTTTAACCTGATCACGTAAAAGTTAAAACAACAGAGTTGATACTGCAGTCGACCTTGATATATTATTCATTTGACATGCCCTACTAAGTTAATTACAATCTTTGTAAATAATTGAAGAGTATTGGTTCGGATTTGTTTTTAAATTTTAATTTCCATTTTTATTTTTTGGTTTTAAAAGAGAAAAATGAGAATGAGAGTAGGAATGCCAGGTCTTTTTCTTGAAATGATTTAGGGGTATTAGAATTTGATTTCTCCAAAATGATTAAGGATAAAACATGATAAATAGTCATTTTTATCCCTGAAAGTGTAATTTGCTGATAAATGTGTCCTGAAAGATATAAATGTAAAATTTAATTCTCAACGTTAAAAATGCGACAAAAATATTCTGTTGTAAATTTTCGTCTGTTACGATTAAAAAAGTTGTTTACATAACACAGAATAATAAATGTCAGTAAAAAAATTATCTATGTGGCTATCAATGTGAGGATATATTTGTCATATACAAATTTAGTGACTTTTATTTTCCTAAACTGTGAGAAAAAGGATTCTTTGGGTGCTTGGTCATTTTCTTTATTCCCACTTTATACATACCACATTAACAACTAGCTGGACTCCTAACAGTAGTTAGAGAAGATTCAATTAGGCGACGGTATCCTTGTTCAGGAGCTATTAGATGAGGTTGATACCCATCAACTTCCGTAATAAGTTTTCTAATATTTTCCATCTAAAGCTATTTATCAAACTGCAGCCTTTTTAAGGCAGCAGGCACCAAAGCGTGAAAGATGAAGAAAAATGAAAAACGTACAAGAATAAATAGTTACTTTTGGGAATAGGTGTTATATTGTGTAAAAAAAAAACTTTTGTAAATAAAGAAAATGAACAAATGTCAAAAAGAATAATTTTTAATCACAGAAAATCAAAAGTCACTAAATTTGCATATGATAAATATGTCCCACATTCATAACTATGTAGGTAATTTTTTTAGTGATAAATTTGTCCCTTATATGTCATTTTGATAACGTTCTGAACGATAACAGTAAGAAAGACCGCAATATATTTTTATTGTAGTTATAAAAGGACTAAATTTTATATTTATATTTTTCAGTGCACGTGTCAGTGAATTACGCTTTCAAAAATAAAAGTGACTATTTATTCAATAAAATAAATAATTTTAGTTGAAAATAATTGATATTGACATTTTACACTTCCATGATTTTTTGTTAATATATTTTGTTTTTGTAATTTTTAATAACCTCATTTTATTTTCTTAAAGCAACGCATCATTCATTAATTTTTTGTTTAACGGGAGTGTTTGGGAGCTAATAAAATTAGGAGGGAAAAGGAAAGAATGTTTACAAAGCTTGGTGGATTGAGTTTAGAGCCAAAATCCGTGCCTCCTCCAAAGCGAACAGGGTGGATTGGAAGAGGAAATTGTCACATGGAAAAGGCCACCATAGATCTGAAGCGCGATGGAAAGGATCTGAGCGGTCGCGTTCATCAACTCCCCTGCTGCGTCAAGCACGACGGTCCCGCCTCCGTTTCCCACTATTTCAAACCCAAACACAAAGGTGTTGGGGAAGACGAGGGTTTACCGTTACAAGAGGCTCATTTTAGAGGCAGGTTACTCCAAGGAACAACACTCCCTCTTCCGCACGGTTACTCTGGTACGCTATTCCTCTCTCAACACACGCATGTCAGTGAATGTTTTCTGTTCCTATGTATATGTGTGTGTCTGCAGGTTTTGTCTTGAGTAAGAGTTCGCCTCCCACCTCCGACGAAAACTCTCACTCTTGGGACACCAAAGCAACGTTTCAGGACATCACGTATTGGAACCATGACTACTCCCCTTCCCAGAATGATGAATTATTCCGAGCTTTTCATTGGCTTACTGTCGCAAAAGCTGTAAGTCATTTCTGCATTACTGATTTAGGGCTTGGGTTTAGAGAATTAAATTACATTCTTTGGAAGGGGGATAACTTGATTGTTGCACGTTTTGTTTAGAAAAAAACTCAGTATTTACACAACCATGAATTTGTCAGTGTCACGGACTATTAATCTAGTAATAAATTATGCGTGTTGACCTAAATCTTGTTGAGTTGTAACTTGTGTAAATGTTGAGAGTGTGCATCTTGGGTGTCATTTGTGGAGGCTTGTTGCTTAGATTTGGAATTTGTTCACCTGATTAATTTCCTGTTGTTAAAGTTTTTCCTCTCTGTTTAGACACTTAATTTGTTTCCTTGTTAGGAATTAGGAGTTAGGAGGGAGGTAACAAGGTAGCCCATCTATTACCTGCTTCGTCTCTTACGCATGGCAGTTCTTGTTGAGTAGAGGATGCTCTGCTAGAAGCAAAAATTCTGGCCCTTCTTTATGCACTGGCTTCGGATTTCAGCAAATTCATTCAAAATTTTAAAGTAAAAAAGAAATGTTGATGGGAACAAAGCAACTAGTGTTTGAATGATTCTGCTGATTTGTGTGTCAATTATAGTGTCTACGTCCCATTCATTGAATCTAATAGTAGCATATGACAAATAAATTCATTCAAATAATTCTAAAGGATATGTCAGTTAATGTTTACTTCCAGTTTTGAAGCTTACCTTACTAGATATTTGCTTTTGGGTGCAGCTGCATAATCCCGTGACACCTGAGGAGTTAGCTTCGTCTTCTGTTACACTCTAGAGATGGGACTACTCTGCAGTTGAAATGCTGTATCTGTGAAATTTACAGTTATCTTTTTTGCTGTAATATTTATGTTTTTGTTGTACGCTGTTTCCAACAGTTCCTATGGACTTTACTTCTCTCTCTTTTCCTCCCCAGTGTGATCTAGTTGCTTTCTGTGTAGTGGGATAAGGTCTGGTGTAGTCTCTTCTAATTTGAGTAAAAATGTCAAGTCTGACACATCATGGCTTTGGTCTTTGGAAGAATTATCAATGAGGATTCACCATTGAAGTTTTTTACACAAAAAATGGATCTATTAGCATCATAATGTAGCTGGGTAGTTCAATATTTTAACTGACTAAAAACATATTTTGATTATTGAGTATGGATATCGAGTGTACCTTTAATCCTTTTTATAAATCTTAATCTCGATTCTTTTTATAAAATTTATTTTAAATTGGCAACTAAATTATTTTCTTTTGCCCAAGTATACGTGATTTGATTTTGGAAGTTGAAATGCTAATCATCCATATACATCACGAAACTCGAACAAAAATATCAAATGCACCGCACTTGAGGAAAACAAATAACAGTAGAAGAGTGAAGGTAAGGTAAGTAGAAAAGAAAAATAAAATAAAAGAATTGTCAAAAGCGGGGTTTGAACCCACCCCCCTAAGTAGGACCAGAACTTAAGGCTAGCACCTTCGACCATTCGGCCATTCTGACTATTGATTAAGGTGTTAGAGCTAAATATATTAGACATTAAAAACTTTAACATGGCCAAGCCACCCTGCTCACAAGTTCAGGGCTAAGGTTGTGTTTGGTAAAGGATGAAAGGGAGAAATAAAAAGAAAAAATTTTCATTTTTCATATGCAAATTTACATCTTTACACGAATCTTTTTCCCATTACATTTGGGTCACCTCCCAAGTAAAACAATAGAAATTGTCAAGACGTGAAATGACGGAAATGTAATGGGGGAAAAAATTGAGGACAAAAGAGTAGCTCTCTGCCTTAGCACCTCACTCAGCTTTATCCATAAAGCACAATTTTTTTGCTTCAACGGGCCTTACCTTACCTGAAGATGGCTTCGGTGTCCTTTGCCGTGGGATTATTACCTTGCTCTTCTTCTTCTTGCTATACCCGCGTCTCTTATGGTTCAGTTCGATTTCCCGTATTGAACAACGCCAACTCACTGAAACTCAGCTCCTCAGCTAACATCTCCAGTCCAATTCTTCACCAAAAGCTTTGCACTGTTCCTTCTCCCCTTGCTCTAAGGCCTCGCCCTCTCACCATTGTATCCGCTAAGGGCTACAAAATGAAAACCCACAAGGTCCCTCTCTCTCTCTCTCTCTCATTTGTTTTTGTGAATTGGGGTTCATGCAATTTGAATGTGTATTTAATGCTATAGGCATCTGCAAAGCGGTTTAGGGTGACGGGGCGAGGCAAGATAGTGCGTAGGAGAGCTGGCAAGCAGCATTTGCTCGTTAAGAAGAATACCAAGCGCAAATCCCGACTCTCCAAAATGGTCAGATTCACATAATCATATTCAAATTATCTGTTTATTTTTATCATCCTCACAACTTTCTTATTGCTTAATCTAATCAAATGTTCTTAGGAGGTTATTCATACCCCTTTTTTAATGAATTATCTAAAATTGCGCATTTAGGAGTTTAGATAATGATGGATTTTGTGATGGGCAATGGCTGATTAGGTTTTTCTACGTGCAGTTGGTTATGCAGTATGTTAGATTTGCTTGTCTAAATGCCTTTTCATTTGAATTTTAGGGTCTTAATGTGTTTGTTAATTTCCTTGCTTTGGGTTTGATTGTGACTTGTGAGATTAGAGGAATGGGGGTTACTTTGGGGCATGAAAGCAAAAATTGGAATATAAATTCTCTCTTCCAATCTGCTCTCTCATTGAAGATTATGATATTAAAACATCTGCACTTATGTATTAGAAATAGAATGTATAATATAAGATTAAGTGACTCGGGTATCAGATGTGTCTGGTAGTTTGCTTCTTTTTGTGTTTGTATGTTGATACCTGAAAGCAATCTTGATCTTATGCCTGTGTCCATTTTTAGGGGAATGATTTGTAATGGGTTCACCTACTGCCTTCCTTTCCTAAGAAACAGTAACTATCATATGGTTTAATTTCGTCCTCAATCTAGTTAAAAGTCTCTTGAGTGATTTCTCATTTTGGGCCATACTGCCGTTAATTAATATTTCTCTAAGTACCAAGCAAGAATTCTCACTTCTTGTTTCTTAGAAGGAGACTTTGTTTCTTTGCTATGGGTTTCTTCTGTCAGCTAATTATTGAAGAGTCCTACTAATGAGTACTCTATGGCCATTGGTTAAGGAATTAATAAATAGAATTTTTTTTTTAGAAATTGTGATGGGAGTCAGTGCATTGGAAATCATTGTTTATGGGGGTGCATTGGTAACACTTCTCCATAAAACTTTCCTCTTTTATTTCCTTAACTAGTGTCATTCTATTGTGTTAGCATTCCCTGTATGAGAATCTGAAATTTAATCATTGTAGCAAGCAGTAGGGGATGCTGTGTAAAACTCTGTATAAGGTGCCATTCTATTAAGTAGCTATTTGATTTTGAGGATTCCGTGTATCATGTAAATTAAATTGATAGAATTGAACATTGGTTTGAATTTGATATGTATGATAAGCAGCATTTTGAGTGATCTGTATTCCAACCTTATCATTTATAAGAACTTGCACAGCCAAAATAACACTCTCATATGTCACTGAAATGCCTTTAGCAGTGTATTCTAAGTTGCACATTTTTTGTGGTCATTTCAAAATCTTAATTTAACAAAACATCCACATTTGACTTGTCCAATATCAACAAATATCTGATAAATCAATGTGAAGAGCTAAAATACAGCTATTTATGATATGCATGCATCAAAGTGTCAAGCTGATTGAAATTATCGATGAAACTAATATCACCATAGTTCATTTCAATTGATTGCTTTGTAAGAGATAAAATGAATATTACACTCATTCGGGAAATCCAGTTGTTGAGTATGTCTCATTATCCACATCCATCCATCCCTCCCGACAGCAATTGGATTTCTAGAATGATGCTGCTGGATTCAGCTGAAAGGTTGCATTTGCTGACCTGAAGTTATTACATTGGAAATTCTTCCTCTCAGAAATTTTCTTATTCTGGTCTAAAGCAGTTTGAATGAATAAAGTTTTGGCTAGGACTTGAACTGTTGTATTAAATTACGGGATTGGTTTTCTCATCTCTAACTTCTTTTTATTTTCATGCACAGCATGCGGTCAGCAGGAGCGACTATGACAATGTAATTGGAGCCTTGCCATATCTGAAAGTAAACAGAAATGCTACATAGATGTTGTGTTTGCAAGACTGAGTCATAAGCCTAGCCGTGTTTAGTCTAGTGATTTGTGACGTCTCAAATCTGCTTTCAAATGATTATAGTTAGTTTTTGCTAATTGAGATATCAGTACCTCAAGATAATGGTACACCTTCCTGTATCATGTAACAGTTGGTATCTATTGACATTACTGTTTTGCAATTTGTTTACCATCTTCCAGTTTATCTTCGCAATTGATTAGCAAGCTATGATGAATCATGTGATCATCATAATCTATTTGGTGAAGTTTTTAGGGGTTTAATCATCTTAACTTTTTTATACACGAAGTTCGAATTCACCTTATTGCTTAAGGGAAATTAAGCTTGCTCCTTGCCTATATCTTGATTTTTTTTCCTTTCTTTTTACCGTTTAAAGAAGGATGTTTTAAAAGATGGATAATTGATAATCATTAATGAGGAATATTAACAAAATACTTTATAATACATTCTTCTAAAAATATTATTTACTGTTAAGTGGAATTTACAGATGAATTTTATCTAATAATGAAGAGTATGTTAAAATTGTCTAGCTAGCATTTTTTTTAAGTGGAATTTAGGGTACATAGTTAATAATATTGTTTTTTAAGAACATAGCTGATAACTTGAAACTGGGTGTTTCAGGTTTTCCTGTAAAGTATCAAATTATGCAAAAACAAATATTATTATCTTGTTAATTATTAATATTCTGCAACTTCTCTAAAAAAATATTCTGCAACTCAGTGTCTTCTTTATCCTAGACTTTTTCTAATTAGAAGTTACTTTAAACTTTAATTAGCCCGAGTTAAAGATATGTGAATTCGTTTAAGGGGTATAATTTTGTTATCATTCATACACAAAATTCGATCTGAAGATATTGCTTAAGGGAAATTAAGCTTTCTTGCCCACATCTTAATTTTCTTTTCTTTTTATCATCTAAAGTGTGATACTTTAAAATGTAAAATACATCGTTAATAAGCATTAATTAAAAGGATGGGTTAAATTTTATAGTGCACGACTCACGTATCGTTCCTTAATTAGAAAAAAGCATGGAACAATTTTGTACGTGAAACAACACTCAAAAACATAATAATTTTATTTTCTAATTATGTATACAAAATAAAAATTTTCCATTCACATATTTTTTCATTTAAATTTTTTAAATAATTCGTAATATTGTTTACAAAAAAACTATTTTTGCCAAACTAATATCGCTTTCAATACTAGTATTTTTGGTTGAAGATATTTTTACAAAGCAAAAGAAAAATAATCCAAAAGGAATACGCTTGATAGTTGATAGTTGATATTTCTCAAGATGTGATTGGAAAACACGCATTTTTTTTTTCCTTTCCCATTTCTCTTCCCATTAGATCTAAACACCCTACTTGATTAGTTTATTTCTTTGGTTAAAATTCGTACAAAATATAACACTGAACTTGATGTTAAATGCGATTATAGTTGAATTATCACACGACACACTTTTATAATTAGTTTGAAGGCGGCTTTTAGCGTGTGTGACCTTCATAGGTCTCGCACGGTGCGAAAGTGAGTTTGGGTCGTGCGATTAAAATGAACGACTGTATGAGTGAGGGTGCATCGAACGGAAAAAGTACCATGTTCATAGGCCTCATTCCTCTTTCTCCTTCTGGAACCCTCGACAATTCACGCCGTTCTTTGTCAAATCCACTTCGGAAAAACCAAGATTGAAAGACTCCGTTTCTGTTTCGAAAATGGGGATTTCTTCAAATTGGAATTCCAATGTAGTTTTATGCGTTGATTCATTGGAATCGAAATGTTATTCTGTCAATATTCAGTTCTATGTCATGAGATTGGTTATTTCTGTTATGAAAATCTTGATCTGGATTGTGTTTTTTTGTATTGTATACTACTTTTAACAGTTTTCACAATGGTAGCCCAATGAAAATTTGATGTTTCAGTTGTGAATCCTGAATATATATATATAATTTTATTTTTGCTTCTTTTTAGAAAGTATTTTTTTGGGTCATTTTGAGATGAATTTTGAAGTAACCATTGAATTAGTTACGGATGAATATGTGGAAACCCATGGAGTGGATGGGTTTTGTGTGGTTGGGATCGGAGAATATGGTACCCAAAAAAAAAAAACGTAGGAAAACGTTGATAACGCAATCTAACAAAGTGTAATTAATTAACAAAAAAAAAAAAAAGGTAAAATTAAGAATGCAAAGCATTAGGAGGTGAAAGGCTGAAAGCATTCCGCGTATGTTATCCATTTGGTCGTTGAATGGAAAGAGTCCACTTGTCAAAAGTTGAACCATTGGCATCAAAAGCTGCCGTCACTTAAAAGCGCAAAAAGAAGGGGCCCACATTATCCATAACCTCAATTTGTTTCATACGTGTCTGCCAGCACACGCGCTGACAACAACAAAGAATTGCTCTGTTTTAGACAATTGAAAGTTTCGCACGCGCCACTCGGCACGTGCACGCGCAGCACCTCGGAAGCATCGAACAATGTTTTGTTTCCGCCAATTGCCAACCCAACCAAAACAAAAAGTGGTCTTTCTCATTGGTCTTCTCCTCTCTGCGTTGCTGCTGCTTTTCTTTTTTATTTTTTTATTTATTTTTAAGGGTTTTTGTTATATCCGAATTTGTCATCGGTTTGAGCATTTTGAACTTCACTGGAAAATTTGATGGTTCAGGTGATGGGTTTCAGGAAGCTCCGTTCAGACCTTGAAACGGTGCCGTTCAAGTTGGAGATCGAGGAACCGCTACAAGAAGAGCATGCTCCTCTCAACAAGCGCTTCAAATCTTCATCCACTTCACAAGAGGTTTGTCATCATTTTTGATAGATACATACACTTGTACCAGGGGGTGTAACAGTTTTAATTTTTGAATTAGGGGTGTCTTGAATGATGTAATATAAAGCTGAGATCATTGAACATGCATTTTTTTTTTTTTTATCACAAGCACAGTTTGAAAAAGAAATGCTTGTATTGCATTTTTACTGTTTTTCTGGGTAAACCACCGTTTTAATCTGTCAATCACATTTGTCCGAAATTCAAAAAAAAAATGTGACTTAGTGATAGAAATTTATTTGGAATTTCCTTAGTTTCAAAGACTAATGTGACAGTGGTATATACTTATGGGGACTAAAATGGTGATTTACTCATGTTTTTATACTCATTCTTTATGAGTTGTATCTTAATAATGTTCACTTTGATAAGTTCCTGCTCTCCTTTTGCATGGTTTTAAAAATCGTTTAGCAATGGAATGCTTCAAACAGTGCATCTTCCAGTTCTCCTTCCCAGTACAATATACTTGATGAGCCTAGCCCTCTGGGTTTACGTCTGAGGAAGAGCCCTTCGCTTTTAGATTTAATAGAAATGAAGCTTTCTCAAGGGAATGTGATTATTGCAAATACACAAAATGAAAACTTTTTAAGCTCTGGATTGAAAAAGGAGAGTCGGGGTGCTGCTGCATCGGATTCTGTTGAGAAGCTTAAGGCTTCAAATTTCCCAGCTTCACTTTTAAGAATTGGTTCATGGGAGGTATATCCAAGATTACTACATGTCACTAGTATTTTGGGGAAAATTATTTTTCACCGAGTTTTACTTGGCTTAAGGTTCTCTTTGTGGCAGTATAAATCAAAACATGAGGGTGACTTAGTGGCAAAATGTTACTTTGCTAAACATAAGCTTGTTTGGGAAGTTCTTGAAGGTGAACTAAAGAACAAAATGGAAATC
Organism: Glycine max; assembly: GCF_000004515.6. Taxonomy (NCBI): domain Eukaryota; kingdom Viridiplantae; phylum Streptophyta; class Magnoliopsida; order Fabales; family Fabaceae; genus Glycine; species Glycine max. Next base: position 40,996,446 of record NC_016089.4, on the reverse strand, counting down.
CAATGGTCAGATATCATGGCACTTAAGGCAAATTGTCCTGATACTGGACCTAGCTCATTGACTGTAGTGGTAATTTATTCTCATATTTTTCTCTATATATAGCTGATATAATACCTATGCATGGGTAACTGTTCAGTTTCATTTCCATTGAATTATTGGTGAGTTTCTGCATATTGCAGCTCGCTAGACAACCTCTTTTCTTCAAGGAGACTAATCCTCAGCCTAGAAAGCATACAATATGGCAAGCAACATCAGATTTTACTGAAGGAGAGGCTTGCAAACACAGGTATATTCTTTTCACAGTCCTCTGATATGTGGATGTGGTCTCAACTGTTTTGCATTGGTATAGATTGAAAAATACTATGGTTTTGTTGATTTATAGTTAGCTGGGCAGGAGAACCAGCATTCAATAAAAACCTTTGTCTGAGTATACTGTCAGAATAGAGCAAGATAGCTTATTGAAATAATTGAGGAAGAGAGGTTGAGTTGCATTTGATGTAGTATTTGCTGGCTTTAGAGGGCTCTTAAATGTACATTTTAGAGCATTTCTTCCAATGATCCTATATGTACTAGGCCATGATGTTCGAGAACTTCATCTTGTGGTTTTGTAGGCAGCATTTTTTGGAATTTCCACAAGGCTTGTTAGCCAAGCATTTTGAAAAGCTTATCCAGTGTGACACACATCTTAATTTCTTAAGCCAACAACCTGAGATAATCTTGGATTCACCTCATTTTGATACACGACCAGCTGCTTTTGAGAACCTTGACAATCCAGAAGATCTTGATTTGCATCTTGTTAATTGTAAAGGATCTACCACATCTTGTTTGCAGGACATAGGATCACCTCATTCATCCCTGTCACCATCATTTAAGATTGAACACAATGATCTTCTTGGCATTGCCTCGGATAATCTACCTTGTGAAGCACCTTTCCCCAGTTCAGGTACTGTAAGAACTTAACTCTTGTTTTGATTTCCCTCTGGACATTGGGCCTTTTGAAACACCCACCCATTCCCTAAGGTTATGTTTGTATTTTGTATATCTAATGTTCTAATGGTGAGTAGAGTGGAATGAAATGGAAAGGAATAAAATATAATATCTTTCCATTGTTTGAATGCTTGTGTGATGAATGGAAAAAAGGCTGCTTGCATCCCATACAACCCCGCACCACCACCACACGAAAAAAAGGGAAGAAAAAGAGGGGTATTGGACAGAACTAAAATGGAATCCATTCCAACAATTCTTATTCCATTTCATTCTATTTTTAACATTTCAAACAATAAAAAAAAAAAAAAACTTCGTACCCCATTGCCCAGAGGCTCTTCGCTATGCGAAGGTATGGGGGAGGGATGTTGTACGCAGCCTTACCCTTGCATATGCAAAGAGGCTGTTTCCGGATTCGAACCCATGACCAACAAGTCACCAAGGCACAACTTTACCGCTGCACCAGGGCTCGCCCTCTAACATTTCAAACAATGGAACCTTGTATTATTTCATCCCTTGCCATCAATCCAAACATAGACTAAGAAATATGTGTGTTTCGATTCGTGAGAGAGAGAGAGAGAGGTTCATGCGTACACAGTTTTCACATATATCTCATGATTACAGATTTCTTTCAAACATGTTTGTTTTCTTGGTGTTCAATTCAATTTTTTAAAAATTACCAATAAAAGGATGAGATGTAACCTTGAAAATTAAGTAGTAGGAGGTGGAGAACAAGATGCTCTGTTTGTTGACAGATTATGAAACAAATCTCCAACATTTGTCAATTGCATGGTTATAAAATATCAATGACGGCTCACAAATCTATCAATGTTATTTTAACATGTCAATTTCATCATTAGTTCAATATGTTGAACTTGCTGAATAGCATCATTGTCAGTTTGTCACATATATACTGGGATCAGGGTAGAGATTTGTGTAGCATTTATAATGTGAAATAATATTGGGCATTGGATCGGACTTACCATATTCTGTGCTGGATGTTTTCCATTCCTAAGGGGGCTTCATATTTTTTTATCTTACATACTTACAATTTATCTCTGTCTAAGCAATTTATGTCTATGTTGCATGTACACAACTACATAATGAACTTCAATTAACTGGTCATTTGTATGGCTTATTTATTAATCCGTGTGGGTGGCCTTAGATATCTAAAGCTGACTTTTATCTGCATGTAGTGTGCTTTGTATTATTGTATTAACTTGCTGTTTTTTGCTTTTACATAAAATTCATGGATTGTTGTGCAACTGAAGGTAGTACAAGTTCTGAAACTGATTTCAAGGGACCAAGAAACTGGGATCAGATAAAATTGCCTGGACTCCGGCCTTCTATGGCAGTGAGTGATTTTATCGGCCACATTGAACATTGCCTTTCTGAACAAATAACTTCCGGAAATCCATCCTTTTGTGGTGGAAGACCAGAGTTTCAGGAAATGCTAGAGGAAATTGCACAGCATCTTCTCAATGACAATAAGGTTATAACAACTTCTGATGAAAAATCACTCATGACAAGGGTCAATTCTCTCTGCTGTCTTCTACAGAAGGACCCTGCAGCATTGCAGAGTTCACATGACAAGGAAAGTGCTGATGAAGGACCTGCTGATGGAAAAAGTATTCAACTTAGCCATGATCTTGAATCAATGCAGAACAACAAAATTAAAATGGATGTCAAGGCTTCTGAAGAGGAATTCAGAGATGTTTCTCGGGGCAAGCAAACACTAGGCATGCCGAGGAAAGACTCATTAGGAGAGTTGCTTCTTCAACTTCCCCGAATTGCATCACTTTCAAAGTTCTTGTTTGACATATCAGAAGATAGTGACAACTAAGCCCAATAGTTATTTTGATGTTTGAAATTCAAAATGGCCCAGATCAAGGTGCATATAGGACATATTGTCTTAGTGGACATGAAAAGTTTAATTTTTACGATAGGAACTTCAAGGATTTGGAAACATTTTAATGAAGAATCCTGGTGGAGCCCGTGAAAAGAACTGTTACATTTGCTCTGGCACAATTTACTAATCTTTCCTTCCGGTTCTTGTACACAGTTGACTGCATGTAAGTAAACAATGTGTTACCTAATAAAATATCGGGCTTATAGTTTAAATACTTTTATGGCTTTGTCAAGGATGCCTCTTTTTTCTTGGGTGTATTTATTCTTGATCCAGATGTTGCTTCAGTTTGACTCTAAGGTTGAGGGGCCTTGCTCTTAACAAGTTATCTTATTTTTGTGGTCTTAAGGGAGGGGAGATACACGTCCCTGTAGCTCAACCACCAAACAATAGATAAGGGACAAGAAGTTAATTCTTCAATTATTGTTCACACTTGTCAGGGTTTCCCAAGAAACCGTATTGTTCTTAAGTGTTAAGAGTGTCGTTAAGTAACTTTGGACCTTACAGCATGGAAGCAGTAAGACGAGTGTGAGAGAAATTATGAGAGCTTTTATAACGTAGTTAATGGAGAATTAATTTTAGTATATGGAGAAACTTTTTTTTTTTAATTTTTTTTTAGAAGTGCTTCTAAAAAAAACTTATCCAAATAAACCCTAAATAAGAAAAATCAAATCCCACTTACAGGGACAGTCTACTAATGAGACCCATTAGTTGAAGCAACTTTTAGTCACTTTTACGTCAAAATTAACATTAATCAAGAACGTTAAACCAAACATACAATATGTGTATCCGAGATATAAGAATCCTGGGTCGAGAGATATAGAAGAATCCGGGATTGACTATTTTTCTGTTTTTTGCCCCCCTAATCCCACGAAATAAAATATGGAATTTACTTCTGTGGAAAAGTCTTGCTTCTCTAAATACCCACGTCTTTTCAAGGTTTAATTGTTCTACAATGTTTTATAGACAAGTTGGATACCCTAGTACCTAACATATTAAAGGGATGTTACTTTCCTGTTTGATCAGATTGACGAGCGTGCACAGCCACGTATATTTATTTGGCAGTAAGTTAGGTGGGGGGGAACTCTGACCTAAGACCATATCTGACTTTATGAAGCTTTATGATTTCTGATTCTATTACAGCCACTTGAATCAAGTAGATTTGGACAATATTGGTTGCCAAATATTAGAACTTGATAAGATGAAAATATCAAACGTGCAAATAAACAAGTTGTAAATAATATTCACAATTTATACATTATCATAAAGGGTAGAAATATGTACACGAGGAAGATTGAAACTAAATTGGTTCATCAGCTGTACAAATGGTTAACCGACCATAAGAAAAGAGCATTTGGATTTTGAATGTAGTTTATGTACAATTAAATTCTTCCATCACGTCTAATCTGCCAGGGATGAAGCAGGATCAGGAAGGAGAGGATGAATGAATGGTGGTATCAGGTAACATGGCTACTGTCACTAGGAAATATTCACAGCCAACAGGGAGACCGTAAGGGTTTGGAGTTGAGCCTGAATTCAAGGTCAACCAGTCAGTCCCCTTGTCAGGGGTAAATTTATCAGCCCCACCGTGCTCAGGCCGAGGCGTCGGCATCTTCACAATTTGGCGTTCAATATGCACAATTTGTCCAACAATGTAGTTAGGTCTGGTAGGAAGACGGTCTGCAAACAGGGCTACAGATTCATCAGATAAGTAGTAGTTAGAGCAGTTCCTAGTAATTGCCTCGTAGTGACCAGCTGGAGTGAGCACAAAGGCAGCTATATCGTGAACTTCCAGGCAACCAAAACAAATCTTCTCTTTATTTGCCTGTACCAAAATCACAAGCAAGATATAACTCAGTCCAGAGCTTAAAATGGGTCTCAACTAAAACCATTCATGCTAAAAACTAGCACATCTCAAAGGAAGACACAATTTATTGTCACATGTTAAAAAATAAAGCTAATAACTATCATCAACATAAGGACAATAAATTACCTGCTTTTCAAGTTGATGCTTATTGTAATAAGTTTTGACCTGGTCGATTTTCTCCTCCAATTCTTTCCGCAGCTGTTCGTTAGCAGCTTCTGTTCTTGTGTTCTTCTCATGCAGCTCTTCCCGGTGCTTAGATATGAAACCAACTCTATCAGCCAATACATGAATGCATTTTCGGAATTCAGCAATATCGTCATCATCTCTGTCATTAGCAGAACTGAAAAGAGAAAAGAATTTCAATCATCCTTGTCACAATTCATTAAGAATAAATGTAAAAATATCACTGGAAAGCACATCAGTCTAAAACAATAGCCTAGAATCTTCTCTTTTTCATGACAAACAGCAAGGAGCTTTGTCGGAAATTATTTTATATTAGATGACACATGTCTTTCTCTCCAAGCAAGAGAAAATACAAAAGGAGCAAGAACTGTTTACTCAATTGTATAAAATCTCAGGTCTCAACATAACAAAGTGATTGCAAAATGAATTCATTTACTATAGATGGCCTCATTGACACCAAACTTCATGAATGAATATCCCTACTACTAAAATGTGTGCCATATTTCATGTAAAGAATAAGTGAGGAAATTACTTTTATCACTACTACTCTACCACCATAGAACATTTTTTTCTTCTCAGTGGTAATGGGTGCTATATTGGGGGAAGGATATAAAATTTTCCAAGAAACCTCATGAAACAAGTGACTAGCGTAAGAAAATTACTTGGCCAAAGATTGCGCCAAATTACGCAGGGAATCTGCAAAACCAGCCACACCACCAGGAGAATAAACACAGGTCTTGAGTCTTTCAAAAAAGCTGTGCGTTTTAATAACCGATGCACGCAGTAAACTATACTCAGAGGCCCTCCTGTCAGCAGAACTTTTTTGTGTCTGAGCTTCCTCTCTTGCCTCATGCAAACAATTTTCCAGGTGAGCACAATTCATCTGTAGTGAAAAAGGAAAAGTACATTAGAATATAAAAGGCAAGCACAATACTGAACCGACAATGAGTAAGAAATTAATGAAGCTTTGCCTTTGAGGCAAAAAAAAAAATCAACTATGTATAGTTCATCTCATATTCCTTCTGATCCTACACAAGTCTTTGACACCAAATTCTTAATCAACTATATCAATTCAACTTCATCTCACAACTCAATCCAATATATAAAAGAATTAATTAAGAATCTCAAGTCTAGTTGGATTTTTTGACAAAGAAGCATGTTGTTCATATCTACAGAATACTATGCCTTTATGAGCCTAACTTACCTACTGTACACTTACCAACTGCCAAGAGTAAACTAAAACTCTGCTTGGCATGGTTTTATAGAATATCAAAATGAATGCATGGATGCTTAAGAAATTTGCTATTAGTAATACATCTAGTATCATTTGAATAGATCTATAGTAGAAACTAAAATACAAGAATAAGGGTGTTTGAAGGCAGAGGCTACATAGGACGATGAAAGAAATGACAAATTTCACTTTTGCTTTTTTGACAAAATAATTTGAACACTTTTCAGAAGAATTACCAGTAGAATGCATGCTAGTGTAATGTAAGAAAGGGATGAAGAAAACAAGGACAGAGATTGGAAAATGAAATTAAAATAGTAAACTGAGAATAAACAGAGACAAAATATGAAATAGTTTAGGTGAATTAGGCAACAGATTTTTAGAAAAATAAATTGCAACCTAAAACGATATGTGTCTGATTCAACTCCACAGGGTTACCTGAGATTCATCAAGTAGTTTTTGACTTGCTTCTAACTCCCTTCTGATCACAGCAACCTCCTCCATAACAGTTTTAAGCTTGGTTTCAGTTTCATTCAATTGATTTGACTTATCTGCAAGTGCACTTTGTAGCTCCAACACTTTTTCATCGTTTACTTTGGATTCCAAGTCTTGACAAACTGCTGAGTCACAAGGTACAAGATCATGTGACACAGGCATGTTCTCACCAGTAGAACTGTTTGTCAGTGACATGCCCAATTGTACTATTATCTTGCCTTTTTTATCTTTATCAGCACTCTGTGCTTCTTCGCGATGCGGCTCCATCATAGATGAATCCAACTGCGGGTTCTGAACTCCAGAGGAATCCAGCATGTTTTCATCCACCCCATCTAACGCTTTACCAGTATGTTCTGTGAACAAACCAAGTTTTGCATCCAAGGAACTTGAGATGCATGAAACCTCATCCATGGGCTCAGAAGTAGATATGCAAGGCATGTTGGCTTCACCACTGATAGATTCTGATTTGTAATTATCTGTCTTCCCAGCCACAAGAGGAAAGTCAGCCGTATCATTTACACTGGACATCTTCTGCCCCTGCACATACTGATCAGACAATTTCTGCTCCAACTCTTGAATACGTTTCTCGTATGACACACATTGCATCTGCTTCATCTTAAGCATGGATTGAACATGTTTAATATATTCATCTTTCAAATGCAAGGCTTCTTCAGTTTTCTCTGTGGCATTCTTCAATATATTATTCACCCTTTCATCATCCAGTGACTCATACTCCAACTCAGGACAGAGAGAACATATCAAAGCTATTCTACCAGCAAGTTCAGCTTTCAGTTTTGCATTCTCAACTTCCATCTTGCAGGTTCCAGCAATTTCAATCAACTCACTGCCATCAAGCAAGTCCTCAGAATCATATCTCTCAATTGAGTCACCAGTAATATCTACAGCCTCAGCCAAGTGAGAGCTATCACTACTCAAAGCAGATGAACTTTTAACGCTTCCTTGCTTCTCCAGCTTGGAAGTTACTCCTGTTAGATATTCAGGAGCATAATGATCCACATCTGATATGTCAATATTAAGCAAACCACCATCAAATGGAGCTATATTGACATCGCATTGATTAGGAGTGTCAAACAATCCCATAGATGCTAATACTTCTTTAGGAATGCATGAACTATGAACTCTCAAAAACTCCTCCCGTCTCCTGAGCTCAGCCTCCCGTTTTATAGCAAGCCTTTCAGCCATTTGCCCAGCCATGCCCATGTACAGCTTCATAGAAGCCTTTCGTCTCACTATTTCTGCAAGGCAAGCTCTGTATGCAGGACCAATACCATGGAACAACTTTAGATCCACAAATAAGCCATCCTGACGAGCCATTGCCTCTTTAAAAACAGGGAACTGTAGCTTCTGATCTTTGATGAGATAAGAAACATAAGTTATGTTTTGCATGTAATTGTGAACAAAAAGATTCATTTCATTCTTGTTTTCCTTGCAAAACTCGACTAGCTTTGAAATAGCACGATCACAAGTCTGCATTTTAGGCAAGTGATTTTTGTCATGAACATCATACATAGGACCCAAGGCGGAAACTGCATCATGAGGACGGAGTGAGGAGGACAATTGGGAGGATAGACAATCATCTACCAGTTTCTTTACAGTGTTAACATCCTTGCTGCAGAAATCCCATGAAAATATAATTTATAAGCTGTATGGATAATATTTGCTATTATGAAAATATCACAGAAGACAAAAGAAATATAATTTGAATTACAACATTCAATAAGTACAGCAAGTGATATCTGGAATCAAGTATTATACCATGCTGATTCTCCTCTAGTAAACTGTTAAGTACTCCACTACTCCTAAAAACTAGAAAGAAAAGTCTCAGATGTACAAGTTTCACAATCAACATGGAATGGTGCATAATTATTTAAGATCAGGCCTGATAACACAACATATGATAAGTTAAGAATCAGAATTTGAATATTAAACTCATGAAACAAGTAAAAAAGTTACAAAAGAGGTTAGCAGCACAAAGTCAGGATAAACATTAACCTTAGACTCTTCGTCAATAATAAAGCACCCAAAAAATAGTTGAAAATGAAAGAGAAGTAGAGAACTAACCTCAGAGATTGCATGATACTCTTTTGTTCATTTATATATCTCTGGTGTTCTTTAATTACTTGTTCTAAATTCTTGATGGGCAAGAAAGCCCTGCTGGACAACAGTTCCTCAGCCCGCCGCTTCACTTCCCCAAAAGTCTGCTTAAATTGTGTCACTTTATTCTCAAACTGCCTGTGGGAGCAGGTGCAATTCTCCACTGACTTCCTCAAGTTTTCTTCCTTGACCAAATCCAGTAAGCATTTGCGATTAGCAGTTTGTAAAGCAGGGTGAAGTTTGATAGATCTTAGTTTCTCAACATCCTTCCCAAAATTCACCAATAGATCAGAATGCATCCTGTGTTGTTGCATATAACGTTTCATGAAGTCCACATAGTTTTGGTTAATCATTCGATAGTACTGATCCAAATTACCCCTTGCAACCTCCACCGCTCTTTCTTGGACCATCTGTTCCCTCAAAAGCCTCTCACAATGCTCATATTTCATCATGGTACCAGTATAAATCACATGACCCTGATGATAATGGTACCTGAATTGCCGCTCGTAAGAAGGTAAAGCCTTCAAAGCAGGATCCGAAGCATCATCAAGGGGGTGAGGATCATGGGAGGAGGCTGGCAGTGGAGGCTCCAAATGACTGGGAATATCAACTTGCTCCGGCGGTGGAACAGGCGAGTTGTTCTGAAGCCTTGTTTTATTGAATATGAACACTTCCCTGTCATCAGATGGAAGCTTGTATGCAGACAACTGCCGCTGCGACTCAAGCTTCATATCCAAACAAAGAACAAGCTGATCACTGAAATTAATCCCAGTAACAGATTCAATAGACCGCATAACTGACTCAACTAGTGTGTTCTCATTGCAATCCAACTCAAAGGAGTGTCCATTCTCAGCAATATGAACAAGCAACTGGCCCTGATGGACTAAACTTCCAGTCACACAGGAATTCATCTTATCCACCAATCAACACAAGAATCACAACCCCTTCTTCCACCCCAAAAGGAAACAAATCAATAGCAAACAGAGTTCAAATCAAACCCTAACCAATAGCTGCAACACAAAACACCACCAAAGCAAATGCAACACCCTTACTTTCACCACACAATCTTTCACACTTCACCGGAGAAAATATATAGAACAAGAACAAGGACGCGATTCTCGATTAGGAACCTAATAAATCCTCAGATTACGGAATCCGGAAAAGAGTTCAACCAACCGCAGAAGAAAACAAACAAACAAATTTTTACGCAAAAATTTCAAATCAATAAATTCAACCCTTAAGATTGCAACAACAGCTCAACTTTGCACGTACCCAACAGAGATATTCGTGGAAAGACACGAACTTTAACCTCGGATCCCCTCGAAAACCCTAGTTAAAAGCAACCATACCCACGTGAGCAACAACCAATGAGACCGAGACTAAAACACCCCTTATCATTATTAAGAGGCGACAATGAAGAAAATGCCCCAAAAGAGACGAAACTATCAAAACCCAAAAACGACGTCGAAGAAAAAATAAACCCAAATTACGCCCCCACCCAGAACCCGGTTCGTCAAGGGAAGCAAGAACCCAACACGAGACAACGCATATTTAACAAAAAATTGAGAAGCAAACAACAGTTTTTTTTTTTTTTTTTTTGAGGGAAAAGGGTAAGGCGAAAATCTTGGAGAAGAAGATGGTTACAAGTAGATTACGTGGAGATTTTGATTTTCCAGAATCTCGGCTAAGCAGAAGAACAAGGATGTCACGAAACCCCCTTTGATGATTTCTTAGAAATCAATCACTAATCACTAATAATTTAAAATTAAACCGTTTCTCTTTCTTCCTCTCTCTCTTTCTATAGTATTTTTTTTTCTCCTTTCCCCATCTTTGTTTTATAGATTCCACACAGAACCTTCTGCGGGAAGTAACTCTCTCTCTCGCTCTCTCTGGTGAACGTTTGGAAGGATTGAAAAAGCAGGCAGTGTAGTGAATTCTTATATCACGAATTATAGAACGTTTGGAAGGATTGAAAACTTTTTTAACTTTTTCGATGATAATCATTTAAGATTGTTATGTATGGAGCGATTAAGATTATATTGCACCGAATTTAGTATTATTGGTTCTTTTTTCCCGAAACGTAAAGGTAAAAACACAATTTTGTTTGGATATCTTCGTATAGCAAATAACTCTTATCTGTTATGTATTCGGAAAAAAAGAAATTCTGTTAATATTTTGTAAGAAAAAAACTCACTATCAACTTAAGCACAACGTAATACCTAAATTGTCGTTCTAGCTGGTGCTAACTCATAAATTAGAATAATTCACTGCATTTAACGTAATTATACATTATAAATTACCTAAAGATGAACTTTTTTAAATAGCTATTATAAAAGTTAGGGATTTATTTCAAAAAAAAAAAGTTAGGGATTTTTAATTATAGAAGGATTTATGATTAAAAATGAGAAAATATCTATACTATATTGTCATTTAAGTATATATTAGTAACATATACTAAGTTTGACTTTTTACAATAATTAATAATTATGCCTTAAAAAATTACCTAATATTATTTTTAACTTATTTACATTGATATATGAAAAATTTGTTTATTGGTTTCAAAATTAGGGTGATTGTTCCATCATTGTTGACACATTCAAGGAATTGGGTTTTAATAACCATTTTTTTATATGTTGTTTCAATGTATTTCAACTTTCTTTTTAGGTTTATGTCAATAGTGATAAAGCTTAGACTTTCCAGTCAAAGAGGGAAATCCTGCAAGGGGATCCCCTATCCCATTATATCTTTGGGTTGTGTTTAGAAATATTCTCTCACATAATCTAGTCTAAGGTGAATCAAGGGATTTGGAGACAGATTTAGCTCGCTAAAGAGGGGCAAAGTTTGTCTCATTTGTTTTTTGTGAACAATCTCTTGCTTTTTATCGAGACATTTACTAACCAAATGCATTATGGAGTGCTTGAATGTTTTTGGTGATTTGTTTGGGACTATTGTGAGCAAGGACAAAATCAAAGTATTTTTCTCCAAGTTTGTCAATCACAATGTCAGAATAGAATCCTACAGCTAGAGGGATTTTCAATCACCTCAGATTTAGGGAGATATTTAGGGATTCCCCTACTTCATTTGTGAAAGAAAAAGGCTCATTATCAGTATATTATTGACCGTGTGAAAACTCGTCTCTTATATTGGAAGACTTAGCATATTTCCTATGTTGATAGTGTTACTTTAGTTAAAACTGTTGTTCAAGTCATGCATGTGTATACTATGCAGTCTACCCTTATTCCTAAAGGGCTTTGTGATTCTCTTGAGCAAATCCAACATAGGTTCATTTGGAATGATATGGACCAAGGAAGGGGATAGCATACCATTTATTGGGAAGTTCTTTGTAAGCAAAAGTCGTAGGGGTGGGATTCAAGAATCTCCACACTTTTAACAAGGTCTTTCTGATGAAAATGGCGAGGGAGTTGATATCAAAATTGGATGACTTGTGGGTCAAGGGGCTTAGGGTTAAGTATAGAGTGGAAATTGTATCATCCCTAATGTTGTCCAGTGGACAAATGACTCTTAAACTTGGAAGGGTATTTGTTCGATCTGGAAAGATGTTTACATAACATGCGTTGGATAATTGGTAATGGTTAGACAATATCTTTCTGAACGGGTTCATGGCTTCCTTTAGTACGATTCTGTTGGTTGTTGCTTCTATGCATCCCCCTTTGTATGATCAATTCAAGAAAGTTGTAGATTATGTGAGCCTATGGGGATGAGAGGTTGATCCTTTTTAGCACTTCTTGCCTAGCTGGGCTATTCATGAGGTGTTAGCCTACTTTTTTCCTTCTCTGATTAATGGTGTTGATCTCCCCAGATACGATCTTTACTATTAAGTTGGCCTATAGCTTTCTTTGTAATGATCATAATTCTTAAGTTGATTCCTATTTCCAATGGATGTGGCAGTGGAAGGGTCTACATAGAGTTAGAACCTTCTGTTGTTAATGCTTCATAAGGAGTTAAAGACTAATGTTAGAAAGGTCAATTGTGGGATTGCTCAGGATCATACTTTCCCTCTTTGTCTAACCCATGTAGAAACGAATTTCCATGTGTTGAGAGATTTTTCGGTGGTGAGACCTATATGGGAAGCTTTCAACAACAATTGGAATGACAAGTTAAGCCTTTTCTTCTCCTTTTATATGAAAGAATGGATTTTCATGTCCATGTTGTCGAGGAGGCAGAAAGGGAGGATAACTTTTGGCCTTGCCTTAGCAACTATTTGGTATGCCGAGAATGATTTCATTTTCAATAGCCAGAATTGGAATGTGCAGAGTATTGCGTTTACTTCTCTTGATGTTGATCAGACTATGAGGCTTAATATTAATTGTCTTCTGGTTCGTCATGAGTCTATGGTGACTTGGAAATTTCCTCCAGGTGGTTTGGTTAAGTTCAATGTGGATGGTTTGGTCAGGAACTCAAGAACTTTGGCAGGCTATGGTGGTGTTTTGAGGAATGATGAGGGTTAATGCATCTTGGATTTTTGCAGGATGTTGGGAGATTGCTCTATTATGGCAACAAATTTTGTGTGTGTTATATTTGCTTTGGAGATAGCTTGGAATCATAGGGATTAGTCTGTCCTCATTGAAACAAATTCGTTGGTTGCTGCTAATTTTGTCAATCAATGAGTTTTGCCTTTCCATTCGTATTTTTGGCTCTTTAGAACCTATCAATCCATGATTCAACATGATTGGAATGTGACGATCATGCATGTGTTTAGAGAAATGAATAGTGTGGCTAATTACCTTACTAATTAGGTTCATCATGTTTTACAAGAGTTTATTGTGTTTAATCAACCTCTTATGGCTTGTATGGACTTGCTTTGGCAGGATTTCATTAGGTTAGTTTTACCCGGTGTTATTTCTTTATAATGGATTTTACTTTCTTTTTTATAAAAAAAAAAGGAATGATTGTGGTGAAAAAAAATCACTTAGGGTGACTTTTTTTTATCATGATTATTTTAAGTATAATTAGTTTTTCAACTACATAATGGATTTGATTAAGATGTGAGTTTTATCAAATTAATAATAATAATAATAATAATGAAACTGGAAATTGCCTATAAAAATTGTTTATGTAAAGTAAGATAACATGTGTGTATACACATGATGAATATTAGCGTATCTACCAAATTTTATAGGGATGAGTTTGAGTATGAGGATTTTAATATCCATCTTGTCCTATAGGTATATACACACATATTTAGTTAGAATAATAAATTAAAAATGAAATTTATGAAAACTAATATGCATTCATTTTTACTCCTTTTATGAAAACTTATTTATTTTAAAAATATAAAATTAATGAAAAAATATTCGAATGATAATATGTGTCACCTATTACCATTTTATCTCATTTGTAGTCCAAATAAATAAAAATACAAAAAATACATATTTGATATTTTTAACTTTTGAAAAAAAATATGAAACTCATTATATTAATAAAAAAATATTTTAATGATAATATGGGTCACCTATTTCTCTTTCTTTTATATTTGTATATTTTGTGAACAATTAAATTTGGTGTTTGAATCTCATTAGTAGTCTAAAACCTTCTAAACACAAGGTAACATAATTTGTTAGTGTAAATTAGTCAAGCTTTCATCATGTTGTTCGACATGATTTTTTAAAATGCAAATGAAACATTTATTTTGAATTTCAAAAATATATTTTCAACATTCTTTGTACTGGATTCTGAATTATTCTCTTAGGAACATGGGCAATTTCTTTAAGGAAAATTGTATCCCTTCACAACTTCGCTGGAACCTAAAAGTTATCTTGCCATGAGATGGTGTGAATGTTAATGAGTATTTTTTTTTTTTTTTGTATGATTCTTGTTGATATCATTTATTAGTGTCTATTTTTTTTTCAAAATCTAAAAGGTACCTTAATTTTTTGATTTCCTCCTTTTCAAAATATGTTTTTATAAATTTTTGTCTTCTTTTATACGGCATCATTTGTACTTATTAAATATAAATATAAATTTGATCAGCTATTATAATTTATGCCCAAAATAAAAAGACACATCGCATGAGTAAAAAGAATAGTTCTAAATATACTAATTAAGTAAAAACACACTCTCTGCAATCGTTCATTATAATTCGTCGAATCTTAAGGTAATTTTCATCGTGAGATATTATGAATCAAACAATGTATAATCAGAAATGTAAGTAGACATAAAGTATACACTCCAAAGTTGATAATGAATGAAAGCATAAATAATGTCTTCATACATTGCTTTTCTAAGGAAATAAATACATTTGTAGATATATAAAATTACCTTTAAACAATATGATACTTGGGCCCTTTTTCTTTATTAAATGATAATTACATTTACCACGTGTGCCATTCACCCACCTATCAGAGCTACTTCATTGCCATAACAAAAAAAAAATAAGGAGCCACTTCATTCATTTCTGGTTACTGGTTAGTGTAGAAGATACTAGTATTACAGAGGGTACCGTGAGGATCGAGGAACAAATTAATTAATAGCCACTACTTCTAGTTTTCCTCCGAAATTCTTAATTATATAATTGTAAAATATAAGCTTTATATTGTAATATTGTGATTATCATCATAATCAATCATCATTAGAGTGTTTTCTACTTTGATGTAGTATATATTTAGAGAGTAATTCGAATTAAAAAATTACTTTTGCATTTAAAATTTATAGAGACTAATATCAAAATAAATTGTCAATTGACCGGAATAAATCTTTCAGTGTAAGTTTTACTTTTTAAGCTGGATAAATCAAAGTATATTTGTCTTTTAAATTTCAATGAGTTAAAGTTATTGTACATATTAAATTAATATATTCATATTTTTTTTTTAAAAAAAATATGTTTATCGTTTTAAAAAATTGTTGTTATAATATAGTATAATTAAGGAAATTATTCTACACTTTCACACTTGTTTGCAACAACAATATTTACATATCTATATGTCTTTTGTTTTATTTTTCTATCTCTTTTCATATTATTTATTATATTACATTTTTTATGATGTGAATACACCTTTCAAGTGCATGTTTATAAAATGATCTCCATCCTTATTTCTCCATTCATTTGTGGTTGGAACACACGTGGTAGTATTTTTAACGGTAAAATAAACATGTTCTTAATGTATAATAACATTTTAAGAAAATTTTATAGATTTTGTCAATTTTTTTATTTATAAATATAGTGTTTCCACTCGGGCAGCGTTAGCTGATGGTATGGGTGAGGTGTCACACCTTGATTTTTTTTAATTAGAAGTTCATTTTTTACTTTTACAGATTTAAAAAAAATTAAATGGGGCTTTGGGCTCCTCTATAATGATTTCATTTTTCTAATGCCCCGTTTAACATATTTGTCAAGCCCCTCACTTCAATCTTTGACCTTTTCTCTCTTTTTTTCGGCTGATTAGTGACAAACAATGATGTTGTGCTATTTATCTGCTAGTTGTTTGTTTGTGGCTCACGATGAAACTTTAGGGTAAGTTCCTGGAAACTCCACTAAGACCAAAACAAGTAAATTCTATATTCAAAGTTTTGTTAATTTGTGCCAACGAATCTGATTCGGATAGAATGAGAAATCAGAGCATAAGGATCACTAGAAGCTGGAAGAGGGGCTGTTTTTTCCATAGAGTTGCACTCCCACTTCTCTTTTTCTTGTCCAAATATTCATTATTCGGCACGTGGTCCTCTTTTTTTTTTTTTTAAAAAAAAATATAAATTATATTAAATCCAAAATGATACAATAATAAACGGGACATATTCGTAGTTAAAAAAAATCAAAAATATCTCTAATACAAGAATACCTATATCAAGATGCTAAAACAAATGTAACAGGTGCGCTTGTCTATGCATAAGGAGTAATGTGGTCCCCTTTTATTTTATCTTTGGTTAACAAATAAGGAGTAACGTGTACAATAAAACCAAAAATTTAATTGCCAATAGTTTCAATTAATCCATGCATGTTGCAATGAGTTGGGCAAAGTTAATTGATTTGAATGGTCGTTGTCTCGATGAGGAACATATGAAGGTCAATGTTGGCAACGATATCGTTTTCGACCAAGTTGCGAACGAAACAACCTAAAAGTGAAATGTTTGATAATTAACAGAGCATTCAAAAACGAGTTTGTTTTTGAAGAAACGTCAATATCCTAGATAACGGATGAAGAATGCATTCTTAATTTTGTGCAAGAGTAGTGTCATTTTACTAACTTGACTTGATAGATATTTTTATTAAATATAGGAAAATAAACGGCTAACTAATATTTAAAAATACAACTGAAAATGAAAATATTTACCATCCGGTACGGTGAACTTTATATAGTACTAGTAAATGTCTCGTATATTATATGGATATTTTTTCATTTAAATAATATTTAAAAGTATAACTGAAAATGGAAATATTTAAAATTATAATAAAAATATGTACAAACAATTTTTAAAAAAGTATAAACAGCTAATATTTAAAGAGAAAAGAGAAAAAGTCAAAATGAAAATTTAAAAATTAAATTAAAAGATAAAAAACTAATACTACCCTGGATATTATGGTTGTGCAATTTAATTTGGTCTCTCAGGTTTCAATTGTGTTGATTGAGTCTCTCAATTTTTCTCCTATTTATAACAAGGTCCTTCTATTATGATTTCATTTGATATTTAAGTCATTAATTAACTTAAAATAGAAAAAAAAACATTTTTTTATTGTTTATTATTGTCATAAAGTCAATAATTTTACCTGCAAGATGGTCAACCTGACAATTAAGTCAATACTATTTTTGTACCTATTTTGTCTATTTAGTTCAAATATTCTGTATTTTTTTAGCTGATAAATTGTATTTTTACTCACTGTAATGTCATGTCTAGTTTGTCACATGTCAATTTTTTTTGTTAAATATTGCATGAAATTGAAATGGAGGTAAAACTTGATAAACTAAAATCACACAAGTGTATTACTTGAGAAACTAAAAATGCAGTTAACCCAAACAGATAATTTAATATAAAAAGTTTTAAAAATTAAAGGGAAAGATGAGATCTTAACATAAAGAAATTTTATAAAATTAATTAATAGATTCATAAGGTTTAAAAATATAAAAGTACTTTCCATAAAAAATATAAAAGTACTAAATATTGGTGAAATTAATTATTAGGTATTACAACACGCAAGGAGAAAAAAAAAGACACTAAAATCCTCTCATTTAACATGAATAACGACCCAAATTTATAATATAAAAGTTGACTTTTATCTTCATGAATTTGAAAATGGCATAAAAAATTAAAACCGTTGATATATATTAATAGTTTTAAAAATATATTCTAGAAGTAGAATATATGATAAGTATCCTTTATATTTACTTTAAAACTTCAAATTTGTCTTAATTTTTTAGTTGCTGAAAAATATTATTTTAATTTACTTAAAAAATAAAAATGACACCTATAACATCAACGCACAAGTTTCATTCAGAAGGATCGTGCATTCGCTCATCCTATGTGACTTAGAGTAAGGTCGATTGAGGATATATATAATGTCAAGTCTCGCTATGGTCGTTTGAACGTTGATTTGCATGATGTTCATCCGAATAATTATGGAATAATTCCAATGAATGATGATATGGTTAGAGTTAGTAATTCCTTTAATGAGGCTTTGGCCATCTCATGTATCCGAGAGTGAATAGAAACAACAAAAGACAAAGATATGATCACACACACGCATATCTAGCTACATCAGCATATCCTATCAAATATTTAGTTAGACTAGAAAAATATTTCAATCTACGTTTCTAAATTATATAATGGTCATATTACATTTATGTAATCTAAAAAGAATCCCTCCTTGATTCAAATAGCATATTTCGTGTCGCCATATCATATTCCGTTAATTTCCCTCGAAACTTATCCTAAATGCTTATCTTCAAATAAGTGGCTCCTTCTTTTTTTGTTGATTGTCGGGGGTAATCATGAAATTTATTAACTTTTATACTCCTTTCAAACTTTAGAGTAAAATAGTATAACCAACGAATTCAGACACCCGCTCCTAACGTGCTGCGACATTTCATGTGGTTCCTAATTGCTCTACTGATTCTTGTTAATTTTCTACCAGCAAAAACAATGGTGATAGTTGATTTTGCTTGAAGAAAAAAAAATATATATAAGAATTGAGGTTATGGATGTTGTTCCATGGCATGACAAAACTAAAAAGCCAAGAGAGTCGTTCACAAGGAGTTAGTAGCATCAATATATATAAGGGGTGCTATGGGCAAACACATTGGCATATAAGACAGTGATGTCTCACCTTAAAAGGAGCGACATTGAGATTGAGATTGAGATTGAGAAGAGAAGGACCACCACATATATCATCAACTAGTAAGCATGGTCATGTGTCTGGCAGAGGCACATAGATATATTCTGCTGCAGCCCACATACTTTCTCTCTATGTGATATGGAATCAAAATCATACATGTGGTGGATAATTATAGTGACACAAGCTCACATTAGATTCCTTTCGTTGATTTTTTGAGATTCAACTCTTCTTAATCACTCATCCAGAGGTTCTTCATTATTAATACCTTCTATGCTCATATTTTTATCTCAGAGATAACAGTAATGAGTTTGTAATTATTAAAAGGAAACTTATTCAATATTAATTATAAAGTTTATAATGACTTGAGGTTCCTTTCATTGAAATGTTATAATAATGATATATTTATAAATTGTTTACTAACTAAGCACACGTATTTGGCTGGATAAATTTAAGAAAGAAAAGTTATAGAAAAAAAGGGGTGAAATATTAATTGTTCAGATGAGAGTAAATTATTGTTGGAAACGGTGATGCTGAGGATCACCCAAATCCCCCAGGATAACTGAACGAAAAAGAGAAGAGGAGGAATATTTCGGTGTGTCTAAAACAATAGTTTTCGGAATTCTGAAAAAAATTTAATTAATTAAAACCCACTAGAGAAATTTCTCTCCCCTTACACTGAGATCTTTGTACGGTGCAAAGAAAAGAAACTAGATTAGTCAGTAGTGATACATTTTGCCCCTATTAGGAGGATGGTACATGTGTTGTCTCCAAATGCTGTTACTTGTAACTAGGTGATTTGTGGTCTATGTAGCACAATGGGTGGTTTTTGTTTCTTTTTCCCGTTCACTA
Source organism: Glycine max (assembly GCF_000004515.6). Taxonomy (NCBI): domain Eukaryota; kingdom Viridiplantae; phylum Streptophyta; class Magnoliopsida; order Fabales; family Fabaceae; genus Glycine; species Glycine max. Next base: position 40,976,534 of record NC_016089.4, on the reverse strand, counting down.
AAAATAATGCCAAAGGGTGTGATTTCTCTGTCTCCCTTGACAGGCCTGATTAATATGAAAATGTTTGAAAAAAAAACTCCAATACACATGTCTCCATCACCAGTGTTTATGAAAAAAATGTTTTTCTTATAAAAACTAAAATTGAAAATAAGAGAAAACAAAACATTTTGATAAAAAACTTATAAGCAGTCCTAACTCAAGTCTTTCACCGAGTAATCGACTCCAACTCCAACGGCCCAATAGTATGTAAACAGTCCAGTACTAGCAATAGTAAGAGGGTAGTTCTTTTCACACCCATTTTATTATTATAAGGATCTCATTTTTAGTCACCTAAAACCAAGACAAAGATTATCAATTTAGGCTGGTCCACTGCAAATTAATGCATTTTTTAGTAGCTTGGACTGAACCAATAATTGTTAGTACAAAAGAGTAGTTGCAGAATTGCAGGATAAAAACTAGTACTGTCATTTTGCCCCCATTTCCACACCATGTTTTTTTTTTTTTTGAGTTTTGACCACTTTTAAGGATAGATTGGTATTCAACTCTATTATGTGTCAAAGTTTAAAAGCAAAAAGTTATTGCAAGATAGTAACAAAATAAGATGATGTGACCATAATAATTCTGTTTGCAGCCTTATAAATGAAATTACATCTGATTCATAGTATCTACTGGATATGTCTAATGCAAAGCTGACATAACATGAATTAACTCTGCCATTCATATCAAAATTTTCTCGATACAATTAAAATTTATAACTGAAGTCAATGAAAATGAATAATTCTATGTACAAATTACAAAATGAATAATTCTATGCCTAGCTATCTATCTTTCAATCGTAGATATAATACATCAATTCATACATTGTAATAGATCTAAACAGAAAAAAGATGGTTTACATCATCAAAATCAGCTACGGTCTGTAGCTCTGCATTAAATAGAAAGACTTTCTGCAAGCTCAATTTGAGAGAAGGAAATCGCCAACATTAAATATTTCATGGGGAATTTCCATCCCAGCAAGTTGATTATAAATGTAAAGGATGATCAAAGCTTATCTCCCCTTAAACCAGCCAAGTAGTGTTCTGAGCATTCTAGTAACAGGAGACTTCCTTCCAGGCCTTTCCCCGAATGCAAGCTGGGGTCTTTCTTTGAATCACAACTTCTGCGACAAGACGAAGTATTTCAGAAGTTTCTTAATGATTTTGCATTGGAAGTGAAGGTAATAATGCTTCCATATAAAGAAGCATGGAGATTCCATATAAAGAAGCCTGGAGATTCAAGAACCTTCTGCAATGTTCAGTTAAAGAAGTATGGAGACTCAAGAACCTTCTGCAAGTCAAAATCACCTCTTCTCTCTGGCAGTGGAGGGAAAGCTAATCCTGGGTATGATGTCTCAAAGCCTTCCAGCAACTGTTAACATATCAAAATGATCAAATAATGACTTTTATTTTTCTCCCTCCATTGGTCTAAAAGGCAAAAAGATTTGCACTAAGTAAGGACGTGAAAGTTGAGTGTAAATATATTAACAGAGCCAGATAATTAGAATACAGATTTAACTGCAGAGTGATTGCTATCATAGATGCACCTTGAGCATTACTATCAAAGCCTCCAACATGATATTGTAAAACATTCAAATGTAAATTGATCCAAAGCAATAGTTTAAGGATGTGTTTTTTGCCTTCTGAACTTTGCAAAATAGGTCCTAAAATTTTTAGGGTGCAAATTGCAATATTCAACATACGAATTCAATGAAACTAAATAACACATCTGAAAGAAGGCAGGCCTCAAAATGAACTTCACTTTCCCTTAAACTTGTGATAAACTTTCATAATTTTAAAGTGATTCTATTTGAATCCCTACATCTTCCAGTTTCAGAAACAATTAAGAAAAGATGCCAAGGAGAAAATTGCTGGCTTTCAAAAATAGACAAATCCTCTATGCTTTTAGAAGTCTTAAAGTGCCCAATGACAAAAGAGCTCAAGTGGCAACGGCATCAGACTTTTATGTCCTGAATTCCTAGGTCTACACAGCCTCCCTTGGAACCAGAAAAAAGCAATTAAACTAACATTGTATACTTTTATGACTTTAGATGGAAATTTTGAATATGCTTTAGGATTTTGATAGTAAAAGGAGGTCTTAAAACCTGCAAAACATAAGCCAGCATCCCTACAGGCAAGAACAGTCATCATCATGTGTGAACCATCCAGTGAATGTACGAAGTTTGGAGGAAACGCAGATCTCTGTTTCTTGGCATCTACCTGGAATAAGAGTAGTTTTAATAATGAATATAGTTCAGAAAGAAAGGAAAGCTGCAAAAAAGAGGACTATGTACACTTACTGCATTACCCTCTCATCTCGAAGCCAAAAATTGAAGAGATGTTCCGATCTGCAGGTCAATGGTGAGATTCATAAGCATTGTGCTTTTAGATGGTAAAAAAGTTCTGAAACTATATGTTTTGATTAAAATGTATAATTATTGGCACCTGTCACGGGTTTTTACTGCTAATTCTACAATTGAAATACATAACACCTACAAATCTATGTTGCTTAAAACTAGTGCTTTGAAATATTTGGCCTGTGCTCTGAGAAGCAGACGAGCACATGGTCTAGACATTATGAGGAAATATCAGGTGTTCATACCAAAATAGTTCTAAATGCAATGGAGTCCTACAGCCACCGTCATTAATTTATTATTACATATTCTGCAGGTAATTGACTGGTGTATGTCCATTGCATTGCCTAATAGCAGGACATTGTTCAGGTGTCTCACAATTAAAAGACTATTGGATATTTAGATTAAACAAATTACCAAACATCATAAAAGCTTTCACACTCCAGTGATGAGCCACCAAAAAGGAAGTAATACAAGACATGTTGTTTATAGAGAATAATGGTTACGAATCTTAGTATCACAACTGCTCAAGAAAATGGTGAAACACGTTAAAGAAGGATCCACAGCTCCACACTTATATGTTAATACATCAATCCATTGCATCACGTCACATAATTTACCTATTTTAATGGGATTGCTATAGAAGTCATTCTTTTAAGCATTTAGGTGGATATCATACAGTGTACATTTAGTATGTCGGTTTTAACTTGGCATTATTGAGTAAATTAATATCTATAAAATAAAAGAAAAGGGGGAAAATCATTTCTATATAAAATCTTACCAGATGCCGTTCAGTTTTACAGTATGGTTGTACAGCTGGAAGACCAAGAGGAGTGGTCCAACAAACAGGCATGTTTTCAGAAACAATTACCTATAAAATTTTTAAGATGCCACCATTCAGGAATAGAAAGAAAGCTTGCAAACATGCAGGCACACACATATACAACAGTGTTAAAACCAATAGGATTTTAGTATCATTTGAAGTCCAACATGCTATCAGACCAAACCTTTGCACAATCACCAAGCCAACCCATAATGACACGTGCAGCACCAAAAATTTCTCCAAGGGCAGTTAATGTTACCTATAGAATGATAAGAGTATAAAATATAAGACAAGAAAGCAGATTTATTGTATAAGCATGCCTTTGCATGTTGATTCACATGTATTTCCACTCATATTACGGGGATAGATTTAATCAAACCAAATCCATTAAGATTGTACTAAATATACAACACCGTCAAATAACCAACTTGATCTAAAAACCTGATCTAGGTTTGATCGGGTCTAAAAAGGAATATTTTCTTTAATATAAGTATTCCAGCAGGTAATAATCTCCTGCTGATGCAATGATAAGAAATGCACATCAAGTCAGACATTGCAGTTTCTAACCGCTAATATAGGTTCGTACAACATGGCTGAAACTTACTTTAGCAGCATAGCAAGCTGCAGCAAATAAAGGTTTTTCATCAGTAATAAGGCCTTTCTCCTCTAATTTTCTCTTTATTTGCTCTCGTGCCTCAACATAAGTAACACCATAAACTGAAGTCATCACTGTCTGTTTGACCAGTTTCCTGTCAATCTAAAAGCTTCCAAGAGTTGGGTGAGTGAAAAGAAGAGATTATAGCTAGCTGCAGGAGCATACATTTTAATCAGTATTGACCTGATCAATTAAAGCTTTTGCTAACAAAGCATTTGGATAGGCAGCTGGGTCTTTGTTACAGTCCTTTCTCATAATTTCATGAACCCTGCTCAAACATACCATTCAAGTGAAAATTAAATATTGATTATGCATAGTAAAGTTGACGAAATCATTTGTATTGTACACCTAGTACTATGGGGTGTAGATCATGAAAATCTGTAAATGCAAGATAATGTAGTAAATATACTCAAGCAAAGTAGGTCATGAGGTAACAGATTTTAACCAAAAAGTAACTATTTGAGTGATATTACTATTTCAATGCAGTTGTGAAAGCAATGCATTTTGCATTCAAACTTCAGCAAGGCAGTAAGGTAATGATGTGAAAGGCTTTGAGCTTGAAATAACGTAGCATGAAACAGAGGTTTGAACGTAAAGTGTATAAGCTGTTGATAAAGGATTTAACTGCAGCAGCCTCCGAGTAAACATCAGTGGGTTTCTCACTAGTGGCCAAGTTAACTGTAGCAGCCTCCAACTGACAAATCACATTTATTCCAGTAAATTAAGAATAGTATATACAGGAATTTTCCAGCAACAGAAAATATTATAGAATAATTAATTGGATTAATTACCCTACCTTTCTCATTTGAACTTTGAAGGCATGTGGCATCTGTTTGTCTATCAGAATGCATGTGTGTGGGTGGGTCGGGGGGCAGAATTATAAATAAGCATATTACATGATGTAAATAGTAACTCTAGTTAGTCTTAGTTAATCATAGTTGTAACTGAATTAGTTTAGCCAAGTTAAGAGTTTGTTAGTTAGCTAGTTTACTATATATATTAATTACTCTTATGCATTGTAAGATGTTCTTTTGACAATGAATATATTCCATTTCATAATTTCTCTCCTTTGGTATTCCAAAGTTAACATGATATCAGTTTGAAACCGTTTTCGCAATTTTTTCGCGCCTTCATCTTCTTCGCGTTCTACAATTCTTTCTTGCTGAATCATCTCAACAATGGTGATTTCTTACTCTGATTTTGCTACCAATCCCTCTAATCCATACTACATGCATCCGAATGAGAATCCTTCTCTTATTCTCGTTCAACCTGTGCTTGATAACAAAAACTACCAGATCTGGTGCAGATCGATGAAGGTGGCTCTTATCTCCAAGAACAAGGTCAAATTTGTTGATGGCACTCTTTCTCCTCCCCCTATCTCTGATCCTCTCTATGAACCCTGGCTTCGCTGTAATAACCTCGTTCTCTCATGGCTTCAACGTTCAACCTCTGAAGAAATCGCGAAATCTCTCCTCTGGTGTGATCGCGCTTCTTTTGTATGGAAAAGTTTGGAGAATCGGTTCTCTCAGGGTGATATTTTTCGCGTTGCTGATATTCAAGAGGAAGTAGCTTGTCTTCAACAAGGAACTCTTGACATCTCTTCGTATTTCACCAAATTGATGACGCTTTGGGAAGAAATTGAGAATTTTCGTCCAATTCGTGATTGTACTTGTGCTATACCGTGTTCTTGTGGTGCTGCTACAGATTTACGCAAATTCAAGGAGCAAGATAAGGTAATCAAGTTCTTGAAAGGTCTTGGTGATCAATATTCTCATGTTCGCTCGCAGATTATGCTGATGTCTCCACTTCCAACCCTAGACAATGCGTTCAATTTGATTCTTCAACAAGAACGCCAGTTCAATCTTCCTTCAACCACTGATTCTTCAATTGAGAATCAATCGTCGGTGAATCACTTCTCTCAAACGCCTTCTCGTCCTTCTAATAATTCCGGTTGTGGTCGTGGTCGTGGATATTCCTCCGGTGGCCGTGGCAACCGGCTATGCACTCACTGTAATCGCACCAATCACACTGTTGAGACTTGCTTCATCAAGCACGGGTATCCTCCTGGTTTTCAACATCGTAAGTCCAATTCCTCTGGAAATGCCTCTGTGGTGAACTCTGTTCAAGATGCTGGTTCTGCTCACATTTCCTCATCATCATCTGCTTCCACATCAACAAATGGATCAAGTGCTTCTTTGTCCACGATTCAAGAGCAATATACTCAGATTTTACAGCTACTCCAACAATCCAACTTGCAATCTACTTCACCTTCTTCAGTTAATTCTGTTTTTGCTACAAATTCTGTCTCTCATACCTCTCCCTCTCCTTCATCTGGTAAGAATCTCTCAAACAATACCAGTCACTGGTGGATTGTTGACACCGGTGCCACTGATCACATTACTCATATCTTTGACAGTTTTTCTTCCACATATCACATTGCACCAAAACTATGACCATGCCTAATGGTGACACTGTCACTACCACAATAGCTGGTTCAGTTTTGTTATATGACTCCCTTGTTCTTCATAATGTTTACTACTTTCCTTCGTTTCATGCCAATATTATCTCTGTTACTACTCTATTTGATTCCACCTTATATGATGTGAAACTCTACCCTAATTGTTGTAAAATTGTGCAGCTACTTCATCCCAAGATGACTGGATTTACAACTAGGAGGATTGGCAAATTGTATGTGCTTGACACCACCTCACCTCTGGTTTTCTCTCCCACAACTGGTTTTGTCAACACCTCCATCTCTCATGATCCTGCCACCATTTGGCATTTTAGACTAGGACATTTAAGTTCTCATATACACAAATGTATTTCATCTTACTTTCCCTTTGTCACTTTCAATGACAATCATAAACCTTGTAATACTTGCCATTTGGCTAAACAAAGAAATTTACCTTTTGCTCATAGTACTACTAAATTTGTTGCCATTTTTGATTTAATTCATGCTGATATATGGGGACCTCTTTCCAGCCCTTCCATATTTGGCCATAAGTATTTTCTAACACTTGTAGATGATTACAGCAGGTTTACTTGGACAATTTTCATGAGAAATAAAAGTGAAACTAGAACTCACTTAGTTAATTTCATTTCCTTCATAGAAACTCAATTCAATAAGAAACTCAAATGTATTCGTAGTGATAATGGGCCTGAGTTTCTCATGACTAGTTTTTACCTTTCTAAAGGTATCATCCATCATAGGTCATGTGTTGAAACACCTCAACAAAATGGCATCGTGGAAAGAAAGCATCAACACATTTTGAATGTAGCACGTGCTCTTTCTTTTCACTCTCATCTCCCTCATAACCTTTGGCACCTCTCTACACAACAAGCTATCCACATTATCAACAGACTTCCCACCCCTCTTTTGAACAACCTCACCCCTTATCAAATGCTTCATTCTACTCCTCCCAGCCTTCATCATTTAAGAGTTTTTGGATGTCTTGCATACTCCTCGACCTTACATAACCATAGAACCAAATTTGCACCAAGGGCAAGAAAATCCATATTTCTTGGATATAGGGAAGGCACCAAAGGCTACCTTCTTTATGATCCTATCACCCATGAGTTCTATGTTTCAAGGAATGTAATCTTCCATGAAATTGTCTTTCCTTTTGCCTCACCTCCACCTGCCAATAATCCTGTCAGTGTCAACCTTGATATTACTACCTTAGACACATCTGACATTCTCCTAGATCTTCCACTATCCTTACCTCCACCAAATGAACCTACCTCCCCTCCTGCACCAACCAGAAAATCACATAGACTAACAAAACCTCCTGCTTATCTCTCTGAATACCACTGCAATTTGCTATCCTCAATGCTGCCAGCATCTAATCCAGGTAAATCTCCTTACCCTCTTTCTTCTGTACTGTCATATGACAAATGTAGTCCATGTCACAAACGTTTTTGTCTGTCCATTAGTTCCCTTACAGAACCCAAAACTTATAAACAAGCTTGTAAGTTTGATTGTTGGAATCTTGCTATGAAATCTGAGTTAGATGCTCTTGCATCCACAAACACTTGGTTTGTTGTTGATCTGCCTGAAGGTAAGCAACCAATTGGTTGCAAATGGGTTTACAAGATCAAGCATCATGCTGATGGATCCATTGAACGATACAAGGCCCGTTTGGTGGCAAAGGGATACACTCAACTAGAGGGTGTGGATTATTTTGACACTTTTTCACCAGTTGCTAAGCTTACCACAATTCGCACCCTTCTATCTGTGGCTGCTATTAAGGATTGGCACTTAGAACAACTTGACGTCAACAATGCTTTCCTTCATGGTGATCTGCATGAGGAAGTATATATGGATCTGCCTCCTGGGTTCTTGCTGCCTGGTTCTTCTTCTAATAAAGTCTGCAAATTACATAAGTCCTTATATGGACTGAAACAGGCTAGCAGACAATGGTTCTCCAAGTTATCCACTGCTCTTATCTCCCTTGGATACTCACCTTCATCTGCTGACCATTCTTTGTTCACAAAACTACATAATTCTCATTTCACTGCTCTTCTAGTCTATGTTGACGATATTGTCTTGACATGTGATGATTTGCAGGAAATACAATCTGTCAAACAATTCCTTGACTCCACATTCAAAATCAAGGACCTTGGCAAGCTTAAATACTTTCTTGGATTGGAAATTGCAAGATCTATGCAAGGCATCTTTCTCAATAAAAGGAAGTATGCATTGGAATTGCTTGAGGACAGTGGTTTATTGGCTACTAAGCCTAGTACAACTCCCTTTGATTGCTCCTTGAAGCTTCATGACAGTGACTCACCCCCTTATGAAGAAGAAATAACCTATAGGAGACTTGTTGGCAGACTTTTATATTTAACTACAACCAGGCCTGACATTGCTTTCATTGTTCAGCAAATTAGTCAATTCATCTCTCAGCCATTACAAGTTCATCACTCAGCAGCAATTAGAGTCCTCAAATATCTCAAAAGTGCTCCTGCCAAGGGATTGTTCTATTCTTCCTCCTCCACACTCAAACTCTCTGGTTTTGCAGACTCAGATTGGGCAAGTTGCCCTGTTACTCGCAGATCAGTGACTGGTTACTGTGTCTTTCTTGGCACATCTATGCTGTCTTGGAAATCTAAAAAGCATTCCACAGTATCCAGGTCAAGTTCAGAAGCAGAATATAGAGCTTTGGCTAGCTTAACTTGTGAATTACAATGGCTGCAGTATTTGTTCAAGGATCTTCACATCTCTCTTGATCAACCTATCTCAGTCTACTGTGATAATAAGAGTGCTATCTATCTTGCTCACAACCCCATCTTCCATGAGAGGACAAAACATATTGAAATTGACTGTCATGTCATTCGTGAGAAAATACAAACTGGCCTCATTCATCTCCTGCCGGTTTCTTCTGCTGCACAATTGGCAGATGTACTTACCAAGCCATTGCCTGCTCCCTCCTTCAATTCATTAATTTCCAAGCTTGGCCTATTAGACATTCATAGTCCAGCTTGTGGGGGGCTATTACATGATGTAAATAGTAACTCTAGTTAGTCTTAGTTAATCATAGTTGTAACTGAATTAGTTTAGCCAAGTTAAGAGTTTGTTAGTTAGCTAGTTTACTATATATATTAATTACTCTTATGCATTGTAAGATGTTCTTTTGACAATGAATATATTCCATTTCATAATTTCTCTCCTTTGGTATTCCAAAGTTAACAAAACATCACATCGAGGCAGTCCCTAAAATAATAATTATTGATTCCTAGTATCATAATATTCAGATAAACAGCCAATAGCTACTTTCTCTAATCTGATAGTGTCATTTAGTTGCTAAGGATCAAGGCCTAAACTATTGAACCAATCATAATATTGATTTAATTTTTTTTTTAAAAAGGTGAAGCCTCACTCTGGATTCTTTGATATGGCTTTAAATCTATGACTGAATGCTGGTCGAATATCAGGTGGAGTATCAGCAGACTGATTAACTGGAGAGTGTACAAATGCTGTTTCAATTAATAATTCTATTAATCGACTTCCCAGCTGCATAGATTCATAGAGTTCACTCATTAGATTCCAGTTTAAAAAATTAAGTTAACGATAATTACACTCAGACATTAAAACCAACCTTAGCCTGGATATCACGACCCCAAGGGCCAGATTCTTCCTCTTTCAGTAGCTTCTGAACCTGTTTCAGTCTTCTTTTAATCAAGCCATTTACATGTTTCCTTATTTTTTATTTATCATTGTCCATACTGTCGTCACCACCAACCTCTGTTTTCTTACTCTGGTGACTTCTAGTCTTTTCCAGGAACTTATGAATCCTAACCTGAAGTACAATAAGATAATCACAACAAATATCAAATTTATAAAAGAATAGGAACCAGTAGAAAGGGTGCACTTCTTATCTGACATCGCTATTGATGCTATATTACAGCAAGAACAACCAAGAACATAGAAGGAAATTTCAGTGAAACAGAACTTCCCGCCAGTATCTTTCCTCCCCCAACGGTAAGAATTCATTGACAAAGAGCTCCTTCGTGCTAGTTACAAGTTAAAAGGAGTAATTGAAGGATTGAACCTCAATCAGTATTAGTACTAATTACTAAAGTGTTGAGCACCCTCTCATTTCACTTTCATTACCAATGTCTGAACTTTCAAGTGAAAACAGTAATAAAAAGTCAGAAAATGCACTGTCAGATGAAGAGTCCTGCATAAAACAAACTTCAATGTAAGGCACCACGCAAAATGCACCAGGAATTTATATAAAAAAAATGTTAGAAATCAAGGTAAGGAATTTATATAGTTCTTCAATAATAAATTATTATATATGATAAGATTATTAATTTAATAATAAAAATCTTATTTAAAATAATTTTAATTATTTGACAATATAATTTTTTCTTACAGTGACAATGTAAAGAAAAACTCTTAACATTACTCGCATCTAATGTGATAAAAGTTTTAAATAAAGTAGTACTTCCTTTATAAAAAAAATAAAGTAATACTTAATCAAGGACGCAAATTTTTTTATTTTCCAGAGGCAAATGAAAAGAAAGCTAGTTAATTAGTTCATACATTGCTCAAGCATTGTGATAACAAAAACAATGAATTAAAGAACTACCCGCAATATACTCTCAGCCTATGAATCCTATAATTTATTTGCAAATGTTAACATTCCAAACAATATTATATTTTATTTATTTGAAAACAGATTATGGCATGGTCATTGGTCTAGTTGAAAAACATATGCTCCTAAAGTATGCATATTAGTTTGGTACAGATCCTCTTTTAATTATATACAGTAAAACATGTATGAAAACCAACACGTGGTATAACTGGGCGATTTTACTAATATAAATTATAATAATAATAAGGAAAATGTTAACTAGTGTTTGTTAAGATATTATAAGGATACCAATTAAGAAAGTAAAAATATTTTTATAAGGAGATAAAAAATTATATTATTTATAATTATTTTTGCATTCTTCTATCACGTTTATTATATATATATATATATATATATATATATATATATATATATATATATATATATATATATATTATTAATCAATATCTTAATAACAGTTAATAATAAATATATATGAGCCGTCTCCTCTCAACGGTTCATCGCTATTTCGGCCGTTACTTTTATGCTCCTTTTGACGATAGCAACGACGATATTTCTCTTTCATTTCTTTTTGAAATATTTCTATCAGGCTATGTATTAGAATAAAAATTCTCTTAAAAAAGTAAAATATTACTTATTTTAAATATAATTCTTAAATATATATATATATATATATATATATATATATATATATATATATCAACTTTTAATATAATTCTTATAGAAATCATTCTTTTAACACCATTTTTTCGAAATAAATTTTATTATTAAAATATAAAACAAAGAGTGCGCGAAACCAAAAAGGTACGCTACTAATTAAGCATGCATTATTTATTTTGTTATCTCACCTGTTACCTGAAACAAAAATCTACATAAATTTAGATTATCTTCCAAGGCAATTAATCGACCACATTATTTGAATTTTGAAACAATATTTTCCAACAGTTCATACTTCTCCAATTTTTAATTGTCTATAGAATTCATTGGTCTTCAAACTCGGATCATTAAAGAAAATATATTGAGGTTCCTTAATTTTATTTGATAAACAATTCCAAAATAAACACCTGACATTTAAAAAGGTGCACAAAAAGAAAGAAATATACATAAATGAAGTCTAGCTCATTTGTTGAACAAAATACATAAGTGTTATAAATTTTTTATATAGAAAAACAATCCGCTGAATGGTTGTGAACTAGTATAATGGGTTTGCTCAACACAATTGATAGTTTTTGGATTAATCATTTCGTTTGAATCTTAATTGTCAATCAGTTATTTATCTTAAATTTATGAGTTTTATAATACTTTGTACATTTAAAAAATTTATACAAAAATTATTTTAATATTAAAATTATTAAAATAAATATTTAACTTGAATCACATTAAATTTTATATTAATTTTTTTATTTTATTTTTCACCTACAACCACCCCACCAAAAAAGTACCCGAAATTTCAAACATTCCTTGTATTTCTTCTTCCTCCTCTTAATTTTACTTCTCTGCGAAAGCTTAATCTATTAAGCTCAAATCCTAAATTTGCCTAATCTATTGACACGAGTGGAGAGAATCAAGTCGCCGCGTCCCGCCACCTTAACTAGTTGCAATGGGAACTCTTCAATTGAATACATGAACAAACAAATAATAAATAAATGATGCTCAAATCGAACCATGAATCAAGATCACTGCAGCCGACAAACACCAAAACAAAATCAACATTGTCAGCAAAGTCCCCACAAGGCGTGCCTATTAACCTAGGTTATCCTAGTTAACAGCACATCATCCACTACTTGAACTGAATCTAGGAAGCAATGGTGGTGCATAACACAAAATTGGCATATGATATGATCTTCATTAATAATAAATTTTTTTAATGTTAGGCACTTAAACTTGCTATGCTGACATGTACATCACTATTGCTAAACACCCCGTAACGTTGCCCGCGTGTCAATTCTTTATACGTCAATTTCAAAGTCAAACATCGTAGGCAGGCACCAAACATTCTTTTGCTTCTTCAACGACAATTAGGCGCACGGTTTAAGTTTCAGTTTTTTCCATCACTAATGATTCCTTTAAATCCTAAGTGCTTCCCTTTTATTGAGACACATTGAGCCTTATCCTGTACTGTACATCTTTCTTTTGTTTTCAACGTTTTCTTCATTATTTTCCTTCTTTTAGATAGAACTAGAAGACAAAATATATTGATCCATGATGTGTTTGTTTAGAATCTTTAGATCAATAGTGCTTCTATTTTTCTTTCTGGGCACTGTTCAATCTAGAGTACTTCATGGGAAAGAAAATGCTGGCATCGTCAATGGAAAAAATTCACTTATTTCATTCATGTCAGGCATTGTTTCTGACCCTCAAAACGCTCTAAAGAGTTGGAAGTCACCGGGTGTTCATGTTTGTGATTGGTCAGGTGTAAGATGCAACAATGCAAGTGACATGATAATTGAGCTTGATCTCAGTGGAGGGTCACTAGGAGGCACCATTTCCCCTGCTCTTGCTAACATATCTTCCTTGCAAATTCTTGACCTTTCTGGCAACTATTTTGTGGGTCACATTCCAAAGGAACTAGGCTATTTGGTTCAGCTTGGACAACTCAGTTTGTCTGGGAATTTTCTTCAAGGGCACATTCCATCCGAGTTTGGTTCACTTCACAACTTGTACTACCTTAACTTGGGAAGCAATCATCTTGAGGGAGAGATTCCCCCATCACTTTTCTGTAATGGAACTTCACTGAGTTATGTAGACCTCTCTAACAATTCCTTAGGGGGAGAAATCCCCTTGAACAAAGAGTGTATCCTTAAAGACCTCAGGTTCCTATTACTTTGGTCTAACAAGCTTGTAGGCCAAGTTCCTTTAGCTCTTGCATACTCTACCAAGCTTAAATGGCTTGATTTGGAGTTGAATATGTTGAGTGGAGAGCTTCCTTTTAAGATTGTAAGTAATTGGCCACAACTACAGTTCCTCTACTTGTCATACAACAATTTTACCAGCCATGATGGTAATACCAACCTTGAACCTTTCTTTGCCTCCTTGGTGAATTTATCACACTTTCAAGAACTCGAATTGGCAGGAAACAATCTTGGTGGGAAGCTGCCTCATAACATTGGTGATCTTCCCACCAGCCTGCAACAACTTCACCTAGAAAAAAATCTAATATATGGCTCTATACCTCCACAAATTGGCAACCTTGTCAACCTGACTTTCTTGAAGTTGTCCAGTAACCTATTAAATGGATCTATCCCTCCCAGCCTCGGTCACATGAATAGGCTAGAGAGAATTTATTTGTCAAATAATTCACTATCTGGTGATATTCCATCAATCCTTGGTGATATAAAGCATCTGGGACTTCTAGACTTGTCAAGAAACAAGCTTTCTGGTCCAATACCAGATAGTTTTGCAAATCTCTCCCAGTTAAGAAGGCTTTTACTTTATGACAACCAGCTTTCTGGAACAATTCCACCAAGTCTGGGAAAATGTGTTAATTTGGAGATTTTAGACTTATCTCACAACAAGATAACAGGTTTGATTCCTGCAGAAGTAGCTGCCTTGGATAGCTTGAAATTATACCTAAATTTGTCAAACAATAACTTACATGGGTCTTTACCATTGGAGCTCAGCAAAATGGACATGGTGCTAGCTATTGATGTATCCATGAATAACCTCTCTGGCAGCGTCCCTCCACAACTAGAAAGTTGCACAGCACTGGAGTATCTCAACCTCTCTGGTAATTCCTTTGAAGGCCCTCTCCCTTATTCATTAGGAAAATTGCTCTATATTCGAGCACTTGACGTGTCTTCAAATCAATTGACTGGGAAAATACCAGAGTCCATGCAGTTGTCTTCCTCTCTCAAGGAACTTAACTTCTCTTTCAACAAATTCTCAGGGAGAGTCTCACACAAGGGAGCATTTTCAAATCTTACCATTGACTCTTTCCTAGGAAATGATGGTCTCTGTGGCCGGTTTAAAGGCATGCAACATTGTCACAAGAAACGTGGTTATCATTTGGTGTTCTTGTTGATTCCTGTGTTACTATTTGGCACCCCTCTCCTATGCATGCTTTTTAGGTACTCCATGGTAACGATCAAGTCAAAAGTGAGAAATCGAATTGCTGTCGTTAGAAGAGGTGATTTGGAGGATGTAGAAGAGGGAACAGAAGACCACAAGTACCCAAGAATTTCATATAAACAACTTAGAGAGGCCACTGGAGGCTTCAGTGCTTCAAGCTTAATTGGTTCAGGCCGGTTTGGACAAGTCTACGAAGGAATGCTACAAGATAATACAAGAGTAGCTGTGAAGGTGTTGGATACAACGCATGGTGAGATTTCAAGGAGCTTTAGAAGGGAATATCAAATTCTGAAAAAGATAAGGCACAGAAATTTAATAAGGATCATCACAATTTGCTGTAGGCCAGAATTTAATGCCCTTGTTTTTCCCTTGATGCCAAATGGTAGCCTTGAGAAGTACCTATATCCAAGCCAAAGGTTGGATGTGGTTCAATTGGTAAGAATCTGCAGTGATGTAGCCGAGGGAATGTCCTATCTGCACCATTACTCTCCAGTGAAAGTAGTGCATTGTGATCTTAAGCCAAGCAATATACTCCTTGATGAAGATATGACAGCTTTGGTTACTGATTTTGGAATTTCAAGGCTTGTACAAAGTGATGAGAATACATCCATCAATGAATCAGCATCTTTCAGTTCAACACATGGTTTGTTATGTGGCTCAGTTGGTTATATAGCTCCTGGTATGTACTTTATGAACTTTGATCCAACATTTTTCTATACTATGGTCATGACTGTTATGCAATATGATATTTTTCAGGAATTTTGGCCTATGAACTACTTTCTATGAGTAACTTTTAACTGGTAAACTCCAATCTGAATAATTATTGGTCTGAAAAAGGATGATAAGAAAATTTTCAATGTCTCTTCGGTTGCAAAAACATACTTTAATATATTTTTATTAAGTTTTCACTTTTAATTTTTAAAATTTTACATTATTTTCACTTTTAAAAGATTTATAGAAGAGTGAAAACAATAAAAAAAAATCATTTTTTCTATTTCATATGCGAATATTTGAAGATAAAAAATAAAATAAAAATAAAGTGTTATTTTATAATTAAAAGTAAAAATGAGAAACACAGAAAATATTTTCCATAATTGAACTTTGTAATTTTTTGAATGTGCTGTAGAACTCACTATATATTCTGTATTACACTTTCTTGGACACAGAATACGGAATGGGAAAACATGCTTCAACTGAGGGTGATGTTTACAGTTTTGGAGTACTTGTGTTGGAGATGGTCTCAGGTAGACGCCCCACAGATGTACTCAGCCATGAAGGCTCAAGCTTGTGTGAGTGGATTAAAAAGCAATACACACACCAACACCAACTTGAAAACTTTGTTGAACAAGCACTGCAAAGGTTCTCTCCTTGTGGCGTGCCAAACCATCGTAACAAAATTTGGAAAGATGTTATACTAGAACTCATTGAGCTGGGGCTAGTATGCACACAGTACAATCCTTCAACAAGACCAAGCATGCACGATATAGCTCAAGAGATGGAGAGATTGAAGGACTACCTCACTAAGTCAAACTTGCCCCCTCATTAATAGTTCAGTTTTTTTCATTCATTGTAACTGTAAAACTCTGTTACACATTCTACTGTCAATTAATTTCTGTAAGTTTAATTAGTACCTCAATTCTCAAGTATCATAGTCAATTTTTTAAATATTTTTTTTATTTAAATTTGATTGAGTTGCGTTGAAATGTTGGTGTTTTAATGTTGGCCGAGTGAAACATGCGGGTCAGTATATATGTTCCTATTGGTCAATCACTTCTTTTATTTAGACGATCAAGTTGATAATTGATTATATATATATATATATTTCACTTTTTGGATACCTTTTTATGTAGTTAAACTAGTTATGGAGTGGACATTGATGAAAAGAAAAGAAAAGAAGCCACATCCATGAATCCTATTCAGATTGCACAGATCATGCATGCACTTTAGCACTAGAAAACCATTGTGACATGATTGTTTGCGTCGGTAGGTCAAGTTGTCATTGACAGAGATCCGAAGCAAGATTACATATTCAATGCCGTCACTTTGTCGTCTGCATCAACCTTAAATTAATTAACATGAAGCGAGAGAATATCCCTGGAAAACAATTTTAAACAAATATGCAACTTGACCTATTTTATCACATGCATCATCATGTTATTCATTAATTAATATGAGATATCACGATAAGGATATGGTAAATTCCTATTAACATATCTTAAACTATATTCACTCAAATGTCACCGTGTCTCAAGAAAGACTTGAAGCCAATTGGCACAACAATTTCTCACACTGTACGCTCGTCTACAGCTGTGTGTATAGTCTTTCTTCATTGCTCAAAAAAGGTCTAATAATTATTGTGAAACCAGACTCAAAGCAAGAATACAAAGTAGTTTTACCAGGAAAGTTCTTCATTCCATTGCTCAAAGCAATATTAAGGGTACAAAATTAAGTTGCAACAGTTCCGTCGATATTCACCTTAATTTGATTCCTCAAGAGCTTTGAATCTACATGCAAGAACCCCACTTAAGGGTACGTACAAGATTCCCACGTTGTTAATCAACAACATAACATTATCCAACCCATATATTGCACTGCTTCCTAAACCCTGGCCTATCAATTATAAAGAGAGCCCGTGAAATCAACGAAATGGTCTTAATTATAACAATGAAATCCAACATCTTGATATTATTAGGGTTTTGACTTTCCAATACCACATTCAACCTATTCCGACGAGCTGTGTCGGTATATGTATATTATGTATATGGAAGAAGGAGTGAAGAAGTTACACGCGAGGCGAGTGACCAAGTTGCATTCGAAACAACTAATTTATAGTTTATTTAAACTTATTTTATGCTATAAATATTTTAAGTATAGTATGAATTTATTTGTGGAGAATATATACAAAAGTTAAATTCATTTGTTTTATATCATATATGCAGCCCTTATTTTTAGCTTCTAACTTTAAAACAAGTTTCAACATTAAAATAAAATAAAATTGAGTTAAATGCTATCTTAATGAAGCACGTATCTATTGAACATTGAGATGGGTGAAAATGGAGCGGAAATAGATTTAGTCACAAAACGCAAAAATACTCTGGATTGCCTTGGCTTTTACCTAGAGATTATATATATGGGAAAAACTAGGGTTGGTGAATTCTCAGTATTTGTATTGAGTGGAAACTAAGTGATTATATGGGGGAGTAGGAAATATTATTAGGTGATTCAGATCATATGATTTCTAATGATCATTACATGATATGTAATTAAGCGATTAATTTTTTCTTGTAAAATAAAAAACCAAGTACATATTATGTAGAGATAAGTTGGACCATAAATACTTGGTAGCTCAGATTATCTAACAATCTTTCCGGCCATTCGGAGGTATACAAAAAGTTTCCAATATTGTTTGGCCGGTCACTCCTCCACTTGTAGAGCCAGAATGTGGGGTCTTTGAAAAGGTTGTGCTATTAATTTTTTCAACGGTTCAATTACGTCATGCCCATGCCAATCTTTTAAGAGCAGTCGATGAAGATGCTGAGGGTTTTTTTTTTTTTATTTTTTATCTATAAAAGCTACAGAAAAGAATAACTTAATTTGAACAACAAATGCCTAAAGTGGCACCCATCTCAATTCTTTTTTAGAAGAATAAATTACTAATCCAAAGAACTCAAACATCATTTCATCCGACATTTAATAAATTTCTTCTAACATTCTCTCTCAGAAACCAATAATTAAAATGAAAAGTAGAAAACTGTACTAAGGATGTACTTGGAGAAATATTGTAGTATTAGATCAGAGGCGTACTTATTCTGCAATATTAAGCACAATGTTATGTTCCTATTCCATCACTATAACAGAAGCATAACTAACTCCTATACGTGGGGTTTCTAATTCTTACTTCTTTATTCACGTTTGTCCATGAGAGTGATTCTTTTATTAGTTAATTAAAATTTATTTAAAATTATACAATTATAAATAGAATGGTTAAATAAAGGTGAAAACCGGTATAATTTTAAAATAATTTTCAATAAATTTTAACTAATAATAAAAAAGGTGTGTTAATCATTAATACATTTCTCGAAAATTTCTCATACTCGCGAGTATCTGTTCCAAAGATGGGTATTGCTTATCAATGTCCAAGGTTGGTAAGATAAACGGTAGCTGCCAGCAGGGCTGATCCGTATTACATTTGTATTTTGTACTCGGAGATAGATACTTGAGATGTTTGTACACAATTCTATCGGGTAAAATACCAATAATACGATCCTCCAAGTAAAGTATATTAACTTACTTTCTGTATGAAAAAAAGTCATATTAGCTTTAGAGAAAACCACTATCACAATTTATAATAGATTTTTTAACAACTTTATTTAATCCACCATTGCAGCCAAACCCATGTGTCACGCATCTTTTAGCTTGGCCATTTCAGTGGTTTGAAATAGTAGTCATTGGTGACCTACAAAAAAGAAAATTGTCATTGGAATTTTCCCTTATTCAATTCATGAAGCTTTGTAAAAGAAGAAGAAAATCACAATTAAACAGAAAATTACCATCAATTCCAAAACCTATTGTACAGCCTCATCTTTATCCAGCTATAGAGTCCATTGTTTTTTTTTTCTTCTCTATTTTGTTTCTGTTCATAATTATATTCTGTTACTAGGATCTAGAATTTGCTGAGGTGTATCTTTTCTGTTATTTTGTTATTTTCTTTTAACTTTTCTTTCATAGGCTGTACATATATACATTCTCCATTCCTTATTCATTAGTGGAAACGGGAAATGATTTTCATCCTTTTGTCTCTCAGCATTTCCTTCCTTGCCTTGTGTTTCCTTTTACTTTAATTATTTTCACAATGCCCTATCATTTTAAATCTTCGCGTTCATAGGTTGATTCATTATGGACGGAGGTATGTGATGCAATAATTTCTTTCATTGTGTGCTTTAAAACAGTAGTTTATACTAAAATAGTGCAGAGTCCTTTCAGTCTCAAGTTGGATTAAATAAATAATCAGGAGTAGGTGCATGCACCAGTGCATAGGCCCTAGCTGCTCCTGTTCTTTATGCCACTGGAAAATCTTATCAATAGAAACTGAGTTAGGTATCTATGCACATGATTAATTTATGTAAAACAACTATCTCGTATCATATAACAAGACCACAACTGCCAAGGGCAAAAAAAGTTAATTGATATACTAGTGTCAACTTAAAATTTTTTAAGTGCTGAAAACATCACTTTAAGATTGGCCAATTAAGTTTTGATTCATTGAAAGGCCTTGATTTATAAAATCTTGAATTGATTCAAATCATGATATTGAGAAGAATAACGAAGATTACGAGAAGAAATCAATTAGAGATGGAGATCGAAACTAGGAAGTCAAATATATATAAAGAAGAAAAACGATGTGTCACTACGAAGAATAGTTCTAAACAAGGGTACGAGAATTCAAGCCATTCTTGACAAATTGACAATTAGAGAGAAATTTATAAATAGGATCCTATAAATCACTTTCCGTCGTTGAAAATACATTATACAGACACATCTGTACCATCAAATATATATATATATATATATATATATATATATATATATATATATATATATATATATATATATATATATGCTTCACACATCGATAACTACTGATACAAAGAGTCATGTGCATATTTCTAACCAAACTGAAGTTCAAGTCATTAAATTAATTTCTTTGATTTACTTTCCAGTTTTTGCATTTCAAGTTTTTTATTCTTATTTGCACTTCTTCGATCTACCCCTTTTCTTCCCTCAAGTTTCATATTAATTTCAATTCCCTGCAACTTTATTTTACTTTTTTGAATTACATTCGGCTATATTTTCAATTGCATCTTCTTCTACTCATTCCTACTTTAAATTTCAAGCAGTTTTAACATCATTCCTACTCATTCCTACTTTTTAGAACATTTACTTGCTTTTCAAGTATATCTTTGTTGCAAATTAATTTACATTACAAGCACTTTAAATTTCTGCAATATTAAAGTTTCTAGTTATTTTAAATTTCAAGTTGCTTTTAATTCTACTTTACATTTTTATAGTTTTCAATTTGAATACTTTCTTTTCATTTACACATTTATTTTTGAAGTTCATGTTTGCAATTTGAATGTTTTTCTTTACATTTCATCAAAATTAAGTTTCATTTTTCTTTCACTTTAGAATTCAAATTGTCTTGAAACTAGTTCAAGTTGTAATTATATTTATAACTTTGAATCATTAAAAAGGTGTTTGGTTTTGTTGTTTTCTGTTTTTATTTTCACTAAAAATAGAAAATAATGATGAAAATATGTTTGGTTGGATTTCTGTTTTCATTTTCAGTGAAAATATTTTCTCAAACGAACCAAAATCTGAAAACTAAAATTTTGTTTTCAGTTGAAACCAATAATCTCATTTTGAGTAAAATGAAAACGTGGTGTCAAGAATGTAATTTTAAGCAAATCTAAAAATACATTTTGCAATACTTATGTAAAAGATAGGGACTATTTTGAATTTTTCATTAAGTTAGGGACTAATATGCAACAGGGGTACAAAGTCAGGGACTAAATTGTCTATTTACTCGTTTTGTTATCATCAAATGACGTGGCATCAGGCACGTCCACGTGTCATGCCACGTCATCCTTTAGTGCCACGTGGATAGTCCACGTGGCACTAAAATTGACCTCACTAACGGCGTTACTTTAAAATTTAACGGAATGACTATTTTGCAACACTTATGCAAAGATAGGGACTATTTTAAATTTAATATTAAGTATGGGACTAATATGCAAAATAGGTACAATTTCAAGGACTAAATTGCCTATTCACTCGTTTTTATTTCTTGAAAACAAAAAATAAGAAATCAAATCAAACATGCTTTCAGAATTCTAATATTTTAAAAATGAAAACAGTTTTCAAAAAATAAAAACAGAAAATAAAAATGCAAACCAAACACACCCTAAATTAGCATGATTTGATTTATATTTTAGACCAAATGGAAATCAATGTTTTGTGTACAAAATTTATACACTTATTTAACAGATTTAATTGTACTTTTTATTCCTACTTTTTATTATTTGTCAAGTTTTGTTCCTAATAAACTATTTTGTGACATTTTATACTCACTTTTAAAAATCTTGCAATATATTTTTGCATATCTATGTTAAATTCCAAATAGCGCTAACACTTTGTGGTTTTAACGGTCATTAAACGCACATTTTTAAAATAAGAGTTTTTAACATAATTATTAAGTCTTATTTATTTATTTTTATCTTTCCCTTTTTTCGGTGATTGTCTTTCACTCTTTCTTCTTCTGCGGGTCGTAGCTATTGGTGTCGAAGGATCGTTGGAGGCTGGGATGCATGTGAAGTGCCTTCTCAAGGTCTTCGTCAGTGTCATTATCGGCTAGGCTACAAGACACCAACAAGTGGCTGCAAGAAATTCATTTTCTTTGTGTATTTCACTCATATATATACACAACAAACATATTTTTGTTGTGTACTCTAGTCAACAGAATCATGTTTTATTGGAACTATTTTTATTTTTTTAAAAACAAAAAGTTAAGGGTGAAAAGAGTATATTAATGGGTGCCAATGACAAGGTCAAACATAATTGGACTTGACATGTTGAGGCCCTTATCAAAACATAAGTGGCGTGGGCTACAACTACCTATTTTTGCTATTGACACTACTCATGTGGGTGTCTTTTTGTGGTATCTTGAAATTGCCCTCTCACATAAACCAAAACGGAAAAAATAATTTAACAATTGAATTATGATTCCATTGTTAAATTTTTTTCGCCCCCAAATGCACAATGGAAACACGTTTCCATTATACATTGATAGTTATACAATGAAAGCATGTTTTCATTGTGATTTTTTTGCCACCCGCAATTGTGCAACAAAAACATGTGTCATTGTGTAACTATCAATGTACAATGGAAATATGTTTTCATTGTTAGATTTTTTTTATGCACTTTACAAAATGAAAACATGTTATTTCCATTGTATATCTGCACAACAGAATCATGTTTTCATTGTGTATCAATTTTGACACACGATGGAAATATGATTCTGTTGTGTTAAAAAAGCTATCACGGTGGGTGGTCTGAGGGAGACGAGAGAGAAGAAAAGAGTTGGAAAAGTGATGAAGAAATGAGAAGTGAGAGAGGAAGGAAGAAGGATTGGGTGTATTATAAAAGAGGAAGGAAAAAGTGAGATACGAACGGAGGATGGTAAAATGATAAAATTGTTACGGGTGGTAGTGCCAATAATAATTTAGGTAGTGAGAATAGTCATTCCCCATCCAAATAAGTCCGCCTTTAATAAAAAAAAGTATTTTTCTATACTTAAATAAAAGAAATATTAATTTCATATAATAACTTATACAACACTTTTTTTCTCTATCATTTTTCCCTCCATTATTGCACATATCATTCATCTTATCCCAATAACTTATACATCAAATCACTTATCTTCACATTCTTCCTCTTCCCATTTCTTATTTATATAAATTGTTCTATATATTTATTATATTAATATAATTTCTAAAAAAAATTGTCCAACTAGGGGTATTCATGAGTTCAGTTTAACTAAACATGTTATCTAACCCAATAAAAAATCCATGGGTTGGGTTGGGTTTATGTAATTTTTTTTTTTGCAAACTCAAACCAACTCAATCCGATCATAAATGTTCCAATATAATTAGATCAGATTGAGTCACGGATAGATCTGGATCCATGAACACCCCTAGGGCCCGCCTTTACTCGAATAACTATGAATGAATTCAAATACATATTTCAATTTTATCCCAAATATAAAATAAAATAAAAATTAAATTGATTTTAATATTTTTCCTTCTATCAAACGAATTTAGTTGCCTTCTTGGAATTATCCAGCCATCCTAAAAAAACAGCCTAACACATCAGCCCTTATCAAGGGATAGTAAAATGGACTAATCCAACTTAGTATGCCCTCAACCAATCAGGGCTTAGCCTCCCAAAATGTAAAAAGAAAGAAAAATTTATAGAAAAAATAGGTGACTCATAAGTTAATTCACTAAATAAATAAATAAATAAAATTATTCAAACATAAATTTAATGTCACAATCATTATAAGTTAAATAAATATAATGTAAAAAAGAACTTATTGACACAAAATATATATATATAAACATGTATTACCATGAAATCTAACTTAAACCATATAATCTAAGAAATGTACCTATATACAATTCAATATATGAATTGATAATGATATGCTAAAATCTAGGAATGACAATAGGATCTGAACTCACAGGACTTGCCCTAGACCCGCCTTGATTTTGATGGGAAAAACTCAAATTGATCGGGATCAGGTTCGGGTTTTCCCCAATAGTCAAAGTTAGGTTCAAGGTCGGGGACAAGATTATTAATACCCAACCCGAACCCGCCCCCAAACCCGTCCCACTAATAATTAATTTACAAAAATATCATTACATATATATAACACACTAAAACATGAAACTATTGGTTTGGATTTTATGCTAGTGTGTGGATTGAATTTTAAGTTGTCATGTACAATCTAAAAATATGTTATCATTGTTATTTAAAATTATATTTTTTATAAAATTTTATAAGTATGTCGGGGGCAGGGCAAGACGGGAAAAACCCAACCCGTCAGGGGCGGGGAGGGGGTAAATCTACACCCCGATTAGGTTTCGGGGTGGGGAAAAAATGGAAAGTTAGGAACAGGGGTGGGATAAGCAAAACCCAGCTCCAACCCTCCCATTACCATACCCACTAAAATCTCATGCACAAGGTGATGAAGATTTTTACAATAATACTTTTCTTTCTAAAACTACAATTGTATCATTAAAAACAGAAAATAATTAATATATTGTAATCAGATAATACAAGAATTGTAGTTTTTTTTTTTATTCAAACAATCCATCAACACATCTGTATATTTAACTTATGACAATAGAATTTTAATAATCCACAAAATATCCATGCACACAAAAAAGAAAAATTAACATGACAGGTTAACCCTGCTGAACCCACCCTTGACTTGTCAGGTTGGCGGGTTAGGTTATGCAAATTAATAAGTTGAATTATATATGTAACTTAATCAAACCGCTAGCAGGCTAAATGGAATAACCTGTCCACTAAATTTAACCCATTTTGCAATCCTTATACATGCATATCTCAGTCTTGAAGAATATCTCACTATAGCTATTTCAACTGAAGGCACAATCAAATTCAAAAGTCAGCGTTATGGCTATTCTCATGGAAAGAATTAGCAAGAGCGGCAAATCTTTAGTGAGACATCTTATAAATTTTCTCTTATTAGTATATCTTCATCTTTATCAAGTTAAGATAATAAACATTAAGGTTCCATTTTAAAATTAAAAGCAAGAACTAGCTAGCTCAGGAGTCAGGACACAAACAGATAATTTTGCTAAGTCGTGTATATTCTTTGGGGAAAAAACACAAGACACCATACTTAGCCACACAAGAATTTGAAGTCACCCTCATACTTGTGCCCATTATAAAATATGGAATTATGAAAAAGGTATACATTCCTCAGTGACTAAAATTCGGTTTAGAAGATCTATTCTACCTGCTTATACTAATACCACACATAATCCTCTTTGCGGACACCTAATGATGCACCGAGTTAATTGGCTGTCTGAGATGGTCTTTCCGTATTCACTAGATCAAATCCAGAAGTACACCATTGCCTGTTCACAGAAATTTGGAAACCAATTATTTCAGAGGTGAAGAAGAATACAAATAATTCCATCATCAAATGTAATATTATCAAACAAAAAACTATTAGCCTTGGAATGGGAGAATCAAATAAAGGAGATATTTGCATGCAACAGACAATTCTTCTCAAAAGAAGGCAAAAGCACTAGAGTATGCATTACCTCTTGAAGAGGATCCAAACAATTATCCCTCTTACTACTCTTAGGTGGTGCTTTTTGGGTTTTCCAACTTCTCATCTCTGACTCCATTAACTTGAGTTGGCTGCATATGTCCTTCAACAACCTCACATGCTCTTTCCCATTCACTTCATGCATAATCTCTTTCCTTGCATTGATTGTCTCCCTCTCAAGCTGATCAATTCTCTGATGCAACTTTTGAAACTCAGCATGAGCATTGCAATCCCCATCCATCCCTTCTTTTCTCTGCCAAACAATGGTCTTCATATCTTTGGGACTAGGTATTTTGATTTCATGGTTTCCACTAATCATCATGCTCTTTAGCTTGTCCATGTCATGTTTAACATGCGATTCAATGACTTCCTCAGACACCGAGTCTGGTTTTGTCAATCTGTTATCTGCATCTGAACTCCATCTCTCAAGTCTTCTTTTCCCATTTCCACTTGCTTTATGCTTTTCACTCGTTTGTGGGACTTCAAACACATCATGGACATTACCGGAGCATGAGGGAATAGCAACTGCTTCTCCATCGTATGTACCTTCACTGTGATTTACTTTATCTGAACAAGTAGGGCCTACTCTATCAGTTAGGTCACAGGTTATCTTGGTGCTTGCTTGTGAAAACACTGAACATGATCTCCCTCTTCTACTCCTCAATGTGGTGCGTTTTTCTCCTCCTGATTCTTTACAATCTGAAATCACTTTCACTTTTTCATCTAACGTCTGGATCTGGTTCCAGTATGCATCAAGAGTTCCATGTCCATAGTCTACCGATTTTCTCGGTAAATCCAAGCTTGGAGAAGTAACTTCTTGATCAGTATCACTCTCCATTATGTTATGAACCATATCTGGAACCGGAACAGGACTAGGTGATCTATCTCTCTTCCTAGCAGATCTCAAGTTGTTCTTTAACGGAATAGGGGGAAGTGAACTTAGCCTTCTTACCGTGCTACAAGCTTGACCATTTTCTCCATTTTGTTGTTGATCATTTCTACTCAACAACAGGTCCTCATCGAATTCAAAATCACTTGCATTGAAATCAGACCCCAACGTGAGAAGTTTGTTTTTATAAGCCAGGACTTGATACTCAAGAGAAGTAATTTCCATTTCCTTCTGATACATAAGCTCTTCAAAAACTTCAAGAGTGGCCTCAGCATGACCTATCTTCTCCTCTGCCATTCTCTTGTAGTGACTCGCCTCCATCTTCACCGCGGCCTTCTCTCCTTGCAACCGCACTATCATGTCCATGGCTTCACTGGCTGCAGTTGCTGAGGCTTCCCTTTCCTCATCCAACTCCGCATATAGCTTCTGCAGAAGTTGCTGTTGGGCGCGGAGTGTCTCCTTCATGGCTCTTATATCACTTTCAGCCATGCCGCTTTCTAAATGTCCAAGCAATCACTTATTCCTGAACACACAAGATAACAATTGCAATTTTATGACTACCATAGTATCAGAGAAACAACTTTTGAATACATATATATATTTTTTAATATTTTCCAAGTGATCAATTTCACCGTTAAATGAACCTGATGGCTCTAACTCTAAGGTATGTTAGCATAGCAAATAGATGATATACATATAACCTACGAAAATGACCATAGATGTTTGGGGGAGGAGAAAATCAAGTTTTTAAGAGTCTATTCCACGTGTTGTCTGTGGCTCAGAAACAATTCCTTGATATTTACCTTCATCATTCACAACGTTGATCAGAAAGCAGAACAAGGTAATGTATCTGGTGACAGCAAATAAATTGAGGCAAAGTAGAAAGAAAATCTCAGCAATAAACCTTTTTTCTTTGGTAAAAAAAAAAAAGCAAAGGCTTCAAGAAAATACAGAAAAAATCGTAAGAAAATCGCGGTTTACACGAGGATATATTGGCAAAGAACACCGCCACGCATTTCTAACAAGGAAATACATTGAAAACCGAATCTACCAAGCAATTTTATTTAATTTTTTTTTTCCAAACCAGAATTCTCTGTTTCTCTGTTTCCAGATTAGAAAAGAAAAGGTGAATGGTTTCACAACACAAGCAAGGAAAAGAAATGGATCTCAAACCTCTGTGTGTTGTTGGGGTTTCAGTTTTGTGCAGGAAGTAACAGGAAGAGCCCGAATTACGATGAAAAAAAAAAGAGAGTGAGTTTCGTTATGTGGTACAGTTACGGACAAAATCATGGTTGGTTAACGTTTGTGTCCTGGCATTATTATGTTGCATTGCATTGAATTCTCTCTGGCTCAGGCGCTGATTGTTTGTTTCCATGTAGGTCCCTTCTCCTTTCCTTTCTTTTCCCGTCATAGATAAGGTAGCCCCTTCTTTTCGTTTGTTTTTGGGGTTTCAAAAAGTCGTTTCTTCATACTTTCCAACGGCTACAATGTGATGATGATAAAATTCTATATATCAAATACTATTTTATCATGTCAACTCCAACACACGCATGGTGCTGGCCTTCTCATGCCTCAAACAAAATCATGTGGATATATAAATAAAAATACTTGGTTAAAGTTCTTCAATTTTATTTTATTTTGTCATCTTTATCCTAAATAAATATCTATATCTGTTTATAGTTATGTAGAAATTAAGATAAAGATCACATTCTTGGTAACTATAACGCATAATTAATCAATTTTTCCGTCAACTCTACTCTCAATATTATCGGCAGCTTGATACTGAACTTCTAATTAAATAATTTCACATCTTAAATACCTTGTTACTGATATTTTCATTTACCATTGGTCCAATACTGTAAAGAAACTAGTTATAACCCACGACATCAAAATAATTGCATTTGTATTAATATAACATGATTAATTAAATGATGTTAGTTACGTGAAATGTTAGTATATAACAAGTACGTGTCCATTTCAATAAGAATAGGTAAAACTTTACAAATCATTAACTTTGTATGATTAATAAAATCTAGTAGTATACTGTAACTATACTACATTCAAGAAGACAAAAAATAATAATATAAATAATTAGTTCAAAAGCAAATCAAATTTAGATAACTAATCTTTTAAATAATTAATAACTTACATAATAAATAATATGACTAAGTCTAGTTTTAAGTACCAGACTTTTCAAACTAACCCACTATTTTTTAAAAGGCTATTATGAAATTTATTGAAAAATATTTGTTAATTCTGTATTTTTAAAAATTCCATGCATTATAATTGTGATAAATTTGTTCTCGTTTTTTTCCCTCTAAAGATGGATAAATTCCTTTTAATACGTGAAATTATTTATATTAATTTAAGTTAAAATTTCTAAATTGTTGCATTATTTATATTAATGAAATTACAATAGTAATTGAAATAAATAATAAAACAGACATTTTTCTGTATTATTAATTTCTTTTATAAATATCAATATTCTTAGTTATGATGTATCAAATTATCAATGTATATTTACAAGTTTTTTCTCTCCAGGACATATAATTTACCATTTTTTTTTGGTCCATTATATTTTACTTATACTATATATTGTTTATCAATTTTTTCAGTCCATTATATTGAGAGAAGTTTTATTTACTTTTGGGCCACAGTCTTGCAGACCCAACAAACCCAAATAACTGATGTGATAAAATAAAAAAGAGCTTCTGGTCGGAAGCTTCTGCGATTGAATAATGAAAATAGATAATATATTGATTAAAGGGTGAAATATGTTCGTATTTTTTGAAATATATGAGTTTTGTATTTGTTTTTGATAAATTTTTCTTTTGTTTTTACCTTTTGATCTTTGAAATTTTTTTGTTATAGATCTTTACCATTATCTTTTGTCAATTTGATGTTGACATATCTATTAAGTTGTTGACATGTTATCAGATTACATGTTATATATCATCCGAAGATGAATTTATAAGGTACAAATGCAAAAAATTATAGGGAGTAATCATTCGAGGTAACATCATACATGACATGTTAATGTGTCAATTTAATGGACACATTTACACCAAATTGATAAAAGCTAACACATCAAGAATCTATAATAAAAATTTTCAAATATCAAAAAACAAAAATAAAGAAAATTTTGATAAAAAAAAACAAATGCAAAACTCCAATATAAGAAAGACAAACATATTTTAGCGTTGATTAAAAAATTGGTCAGGAACATGCTCGGAAGGTGTTACATAGTCGTAAATCAAAAGTTATAAATTCAATACATGCACCTTTTTATTTAATTTATCCAATATTATGCCTACTTGATAATACTTAGTCAATGTTTGGAATTCATTTAACAAACAATAAACATAACTGGCCAGTTAACATTGGGATGCTATTGAAAATTATGTAGCTCAAACAATATTGTTCTTATTTTATCGAATTCTCTGAGTGAGTAGATTATGCAGTAACTATGACATTGTTTATCATAAAATCTTACATGGTAAATTTTACCGGATAAGTGCTCAGCTATTTGTGGATGTATTGGTGTATAGATCAAGTAGTTTCCATATTTTTTAAATTAAGATATTTAATTTTTTAATTTTTTTAAATAAATAATTTTAATTATTTTATCCGTTGATCATCTAGCAAGAATTAAAATCATAACTCATAAACACTATTTTGTATGTCTCACTAGTCAAAAGTTATTAGTTTTTCTCAAAATATAAAAAATATAAATTAAAAATATTTAATATATGATTTTTTTAATTTTATTTTATATAATTTTATATATTTTTATTTTGAATAATTTACATATTTTTATTTTATTTTACCAATTTATAATTAAATATTATAAATTAATATATAAATCATTTTTTAAATTTATTTTAATATATAGATATTTCTACTCTAATTATATAAATCAATATAATTAATCAAATAATACTAATATGTATATTATACAAATTACATAAATTAATTTATTTTAATATGTATATTTTTTTTATTCTAATTATATGTAAATTGTTTTAATATTCTTGTTTTAACTATAAAAATTTATTTGGTAAATAATTTTTTTAATACCAATTATATAAATAAATAAAATTATGTATGTAAATTATTTATATAAATTATTGTATGTAATTTATAAAAAAAATTATGTAAACTTATTTTTATATATAAAATAAAACAATTATTTTAATTATAAAAAGTAATAAATTTTTAATTTTTTAGATTTTTTAAATATTATTTTTAAATTTTGTATAAATTACATAAAATATTTTTTTGAAATAAAATATATATTAGGATATGTAATTGATTTTAAAATTATAATAAAATAAGGACAAACTTTTATATATAATAATTTATTAATTTATATTAAAATAAAATTTATAATAAAAAATACATATAAAATTAAATATTAAATATAATTAAATATTTTATTTTAATTTATAAACTTTTATTAAAAAAGTTAATAATAGTATTTATAAAATTTAGTAAATAAAAATGTCATAATAATTTATTATTTTGTCTTTAATTAAAAGATGATGAGTTGAACTTCTATGAAAAAATGATCAAAATTATTCTTTTTAAAAATATGAAAATTAAATATCTTAATTTAAAAATAAGGGACGAAAATCACGCATTTAAATTATAGGAAATAAAGTTATAATTTGACCACTAAATAAATAAAGACACAGTTTTACTTCAAAAACCTAAGTCGGCCACAGGAAATAAAATCTCCCAAATCTAGTTCATAACAAATAAAAATTACCAAACATTAAAAAACTTCATAGAGAAACTCAAATTTTGAAAGCATTTGTTAAAAATCATATCATCCATAACTTTGTTTCAGCAATTAAACATTGAACAAATAATATTTTACCCATTAAGAGGAAGAATTAAATACCAGAACCAAGAATCTCCGTTATCGAACTGAAAGGGAAAGTTCTCCTCGAAAAAAGAAAAAAAGAAAACTCAAAAAGGGAATTGTATTATCCTCACTCTAATCCACCGGAACCTCTACTTCCATCTTCAAACCCGAATTGCCAAGAATCTGTCAGCAAAAGGGGATGGTCAAGCATTGTTTATATGAAAGATGGCACACTAACATATATCAAGCTAACAGCTAGTAGTGTTCAGTATGCATGGTGTAAAACCAGCATGGGTATGAAGATGTATGACCCTCAAACAATCATGAGCTAGAATTCTGTTGTATGACCCTCAGACAGTCATGTGTGAAAATGCAATATCCATTGACAAAGACAAGCATGAGTTTTGTGCTAATTATGACCCATGATCCAAATGAAGATATTACTGTTGGTTCAACGCATTTGCAGTTAAAGGTAAGAAGGAGACCCTGCCACTGCAAGCTAATATATATGCAGTCATATAGACAACTCTGCCTACTAATTAACAGGATAAATCAACAAAATAGGGCTCCCATTTGACATTATCAATTCATCGTTGCATTGTTACTTAATTTCCTTCCTAAAATCTCTGTTCAAGCCCTAACTAGCATTAAAATCATATTCTGGTAAAGGTTTTCCATATCTTTGAAGTAATGGTAAGATCATAATAGATATGAAGGAGAAACAACAAAAATAGTAAAAGACTCAATGCACTATCCCTTAGTTGTTAATTGCGTATTAAAACGATTATATAAATTAAATGTAAGATTTCTAGTGAAGCAAGTCATGCTAATTTCAGTACCTTCATGAAGTCAGACAAGACTAATGAACAATCCTTTGCATAGCCAGCTTCCTCAAGGACCTGTGTCAGAACTTCCTGTATGTACAAAGGAAACAGAAAACATCAGATGCTGTTATAAGCAGATCACATCATCCTTCATTATCTTTGGCAACTGAAATGTGAAATAACAATATTAACTAAACGATATCCTCCAATAAAATTACCGTTCTCACTTCTCATCAGCATCATTCACATATTTTCAGTTACAAAGCATACATGGATACAATTCTGTGCATTTATATTTTCATAAAAGAAATTATAAAGATGTATTTATCCTGGTAATATATACAAGCATAAAACTTAGAAGCTTGGAAACACTCTCCTCCTTACATTTCAAAAGGATGAAAAGTGCAATTAGAGCTAGAAGTGGAGAACATTGTAATGGTGATCAAGCTTTCAAAGAAAGGTTTATCTCATCTCTTGAGGTTACATATTGTCTTTTGCTTAATTTTCCAGCTTACGTGGACCATACTCTTATTAACATCGAGTCTTGTTATTGGCACTGCTAATCGGTTGAAACATCCAATTCCAAAACTTGGTTTCAAAGGAATAAAGGTGAGCAGTAGCAGGTCAAGTGTTTCCCCTGATTATGACGTGGGGAAGAATAATAAGTGAACACAAGCAATTGTGTTTGGTATATAACTAGGAAAGTGACAGTGAAAGGCCTGCCTCTTAGATTTGAGAAATGTCACATTAGTACAAATAATTACAAAAATATCATGTTGTTTTGCTTTCATTTTCTATACAATCTTTAACACTTTAAAATAAAAGAATAAATAGTATATATATACTTGTCATTGAATCACAAACTACCTTCAAAGTCCACTGATACTTTTTATACTCACATTGCATAGAAATTAAATTCAAAACAAAAGGAAAACAATTTGTAAAGCTATCTTTTAGTCAAAGCAAACAAAACAAGCATGAAATTGTAATATATGGAGAGAAGAGAAGCAAAATAAAATAGCAGGAGCAAAAGAAAGTAGTAGTAATAATTATATGATATGACCTCTCTCTGTTGATCAGACATGAAGGGTCCACTCAAATCCCTTAAAGCCCTCAGCATGTCATGGAAGGTTACTTTTCCATTGCAATCGGAATCATAGACCTTGAAAATGACTAGAAAAAAAAAAGAAAAAAGAGTGAAATGATGATTCGATTTGGCTGTGTTTTAATGAATGTAGAGATAAAAAAAAAGAAAAAAGAAGCATTTGATAATTTTGAAATTGATATTGATATTATTACTTGCTTAGACTCAATTTTGTGGTGGAGAGTGGCAGGGGACTGAAGGCGGACAAGAAGGCAACAAATTCCTTGAAGTTCAACCCATCCAGCATCCTCAACAAGCTCTGCAATATTATTAATGTTAACACCTCAATTGAATTGAATTGAATCGTGAAAGAATTTATATATATGTAGAGAGAGAGAGGGTTGACGGCGAATTCGGGAATGGAGAGAAAGTATTTGTTTGGTGCATCCCATAATATTATCTTCTTTCTCTCTCCCACCACTTCCATCAGCCGCGGCGACCACCAGCACTCACGTTGGAACCACTGCAAGCCATAAACACCTCCACGCCTATCGCAGCACAACCTCCCATTCCATTTCTCTCTAGCGCAGTGCACATTCCCCTACCCGAACCGAACCTTCTTCCTCGCAAACACCCCGAATTCAACAATCTTCCCGAACTTCATCCCCCTCCCTCCACCAACCCTTCCTCTTGAAGCTTCTCGAACCTTCCAAGCCTTCATATTATTCCCAGCATCACCAGTACACAACGTTGCAGGGATTTGAGCCGATGAAGTTGTTGAAGCTTAGATCCAGCGACTCCAAAGTGGAGAGAGCCGAGGAAGCCGTTGAAGGCCACCTCGAGTTCCTTGAGGATGGTCATTTGCGTGAGAACGTCCATCGACAATGCGCCACAGAAGAGGTTGCTGGAGACGTCGAAGGACTGAATATAGGTGCACGCGTCGAACGAGGGAGAGAGGAATCTGGCCGTGGAAGCCGACGTCGTAGCAGTCGGAGAAGGGGGCGAGGGAGAGACAAAGCTTGGAAGAAGAAGGGTAAGATAGGAACTTTACAAATTATGGGATGAATCGAGCAAAAATGAGGTGCATTAAGTAATTGTTAAATTTGAAACCCGACCATCAGCCCACCCCATATATACTCCTATTATTTTCCTAGGGACTTACTTTTTTCACTATTTTTTTCTCCTAACCACACCTTTTTCTTAGTAAATTTAATTTTAACAATATTTTTAGTACTGGTTATTTGTACATTCGAAAATTATGTATTCCACGTGATACTATTAATCGCATATGGATGATTGATACAACAATGTTTATTCTTAACAACTTGTGAGATAAAGTTAACTGTATTTACATATAGTTAACTACGTGCGATAGTCAATAACTTTATTAGTTATGACATTATTAAATATGTATGAGTCAAAATCAATAGTATTTATACATGTAATTAACCATGTATAATAGTCAATACCATATTATTGAAGCATAGTTAACTACTATAAAACATTTATATGTCGTTTATATCCTCTTAAATTTAATCTGCCCTTTAATATATAATTGATTGATTAATTGCTCTTTGAACATTATTAACTGCTTGTATGGTTTAATGTTCAAAATCTGAAAATGTATTTGTTAGGAAATCTAAAATTTTTACTTTACAAGTTTATCTTTTGGAATACAAAGAACAAGGGGAAAAAAATAGCCACTTCTAGAAATAGTATGGCCCTGCCCTGATCAACCAGCTAGCAAAGAAAGACAAGCTTCTGAAAAGAAACATCCAAAATGCAACAAACAAGACCGAGATTTTATGTATGTAGCTTATAGCTTGGTGTGCAATACTCTCTTCTAAAATCAGGGTGTGTGTGGTTGAAACTTGAAAGTTTGATTCCTTTCCCTTGTATTTTTCTGGTAAACATTTATCTCACTTGTATAATTTCATTTGACCAATACAAGTTGTTGATTTGGATAATCTAACTCAGAAGTTAATTTTGATATGCTAGAATGACTTCAATCAAGACTGTCAAATGAAATTTACAAATAAAACTTGAAACATGCTTGCAGTCTGCACAAACTTGTCACAAAATAATAAGATATAGTTTACGATTTAAAGATAAAACTATTTTATTACTCTTCATCTTGTGAACATGCATTAGATTTGTTTCTTCTAAAACTTTTGAAAGACTCAAAATATTCACCAAAATTTGGTGACATAAACGATTCAATGAATATGATAACTCATATCGAATCTTGCAAATCAAATAAATTTAGTAATAGTACTACTTGTATACATAAAAGGTACTAGAGGAGAGTTGATAATGAAGGGTATAAATAGTTCTATAATTTCGTAGCAGGCCTCAATACCAATTTATTTCTCTTTGTTAATTGGAACCGACAGGGGTATCCAATGCAAATGTAATCCTCCTCCTATGTAGAGAATTTAGAATCATACAATTTTCTATTGTGGCAAGGACAAAAAGCCATCATTCTGAATTATGTACAGTATATAATTAATCAATAAAAAATCACATGGATTTGACACGTGGCACATAATGATAGTGTCTCAAAGTAAATACACAAAAGTCTTTGAATTTTTACTAAATACCAACAAATCTAAATTTGGAAAACAAGGAAAAGAAATCGGGGACCTAAAGAAACCTGACATGTTGGACTAACAATAGAACATCGAATGACGGAATGAGCATGGCATATGTATGGGCTTTGACTCTTTGAGCATTGTGATTCTGTTTCCAGCTCCTTCACGTGTTATTACTCTGATCAAATATCAATGGACTTCAATTTATAACTAAAACAAGTTTTCTAGTTAATTAAGTTCAACAATAAAGATAATAAGACATTAATTCAAGAATTTTTTTAGCGGGGGATCATAAGGATATATTATATATGGGAGACATAGTTGGTATTATCTCAAGTTTAAGTTTACCAGCTAAGGAACAAATTAAAGTCTCATACTATTTGGGGCGCCAATACATCTTTGATGGGGCGTATTTCTTTAAAATATGAGAGAATTTGACTTTGGTAAAGAAATGGTTTGAGGTTTAATGACTTTTTGTCCCGTAGTTTTATTAAATATTTAATTAATTTATTGAAAAAATCTTCTTTTGCAAAATTTTTTTTGCTTTATCTCCCACAAATTTTTACTTGGTCTTGATTTTCCCCCAGTTCCATTACTTCCTAAAGAGTAGATAATTGTTATAAGCAAGTAAAGTGGGAAAATAGGGATATCAGATATATCAAATAGCTTGTGAATTGTTAATGCTATATATTCAATTATGAATGATGAACAACGTAGGTTGAAATATGAGATATCGATCATCACTCTAAGAGATATGTAATTGTAAATAATATTAAAAGTTTAGAGGCTGTGAGCCCCATGATATGGAAATGGAACAGATAAGCATAGAAACAAAAGCATGAGCTGATATGAGAGATACGTGTCATGACTTGTCGGCGTTACTGCATGTGGTGACCATCACAAAGAAGAGAAAACCCCACAAGTTGCATGTGCCTTTAACGTTCTAATGCAAATACTACTAATTTTTTGGTGCTAAAATTTGGAAAACAAGTACTGTGGAGCATTACATTGGAGTGAACAAGTGTCCACTTTGCAGGCTCCACCCATATAATAAAATATTCATTATGTTATATGACCTTAAAGTGAGACAAACGGTCGCTTTCCAGTGGTTTTTTTTTTAGGGGGTGGAGGTGGAGGGAGGAGGACAGGAGGTCTTATAAAAATATTGACATTACATAAGAACAAATAATTACTTGGACTAATGTTTATTATGTGTAATTAATGCATGGCTGAATAGTAATTTTTTTAATTCTCGTAAGTACTAAGTAGATTATGAGTGGGATAAAATTAGTTTTTTTTAATTGTTACATGTATCTTAAGTAATTAGTCAGGATAAATAATAATTAGTTTTTTTTAATTGTCACATGTATCTTGTGTCTATTCGAGTGGGATAAAATTCAATGATAAAGTTTATTTTTTAATATTTAATACAGTTATATACTTAATAATTCGTTTTATTATTAAATTTTTTGCCTTAATTATATACCATGACTTATTATATTAAAACTCATATGCGTAGTTTTTTTATAATTAATTTTCTAAATAAAAAAATTTAAGAAGTTTAAAACAATACGTTTAATGATAGAAATATTTACTTAGAACTTAGAAGTATTTATAAACAATGAATTTCCCGGGAAAAAAAATAAAAAAAGACTAGCACATTAAAATTAAACTTTCGGGCCTGGCCTTAAGGTTCAGCCCATGGTTTTACTCAGTGGTAATATAGTTATGGGTGGAACTGATTGGACCCAAAATAAAAAAACGTGGAACAGTTTGCCATTCTGCTAGAAGTAGAGTCGTTATTACTTGACTTCAACTTTTTTTTCCTCAGTAAAATAGTAAAAATATAAAATTATTAAATAGTCTCTATTATTTTTGCGAAATCTGTCAATCTCTTAATTATTATAGTTCTATTTCTACTTAATAAAAGTTTTTTCACAATAGTTCAATCAGCTTAAATAATATTCTATAATTTTTACCATAAAAAATAATTTTTAGAATCCTTTTTTCTTTACAAGAAATAATCTAATTTGGTTCTGGAAAAAGTTATTAGAACTAATTTGATAAGTCTCATTGACATTTTGCAGGGACAATGAAATTCGAACATTTTTAGTTTTATGAGAACAAAAATACATTTTTGCTTAAACAATAAAAATACAAGAAGAAATTGTCCATTAAACACTACTTCTAGATTAAAAAAAATAACATGCAATGAAATCCTGTTTTGAAACACAATATTTATGAAATTGTATTTTAGCACATTGTTAGTAAAAAAATTTAAAAAATGTTCATCTTGTTAAAATTTTCAAAAAATTGCCCCGGATTGATGAAAAAGTCAGCATGATATTGTTTCTGAAAACGACACAAAAACTCTTCAAACTGACAAAAAAGGATTACCAACTGTCCAACTGATCTGACTAGCTTCATGGAACATTCTCTTCCAAGTTCCAAGAGTGTACCATTATATAGACTCCACTACGTTAGCCATTGTAAGTTTGACACATCAACAAGCAATGAATGATGTATGATGCGGCATTGGGTAGTTTTGGTTGATGTCAAATGGTTAAAATAATCGTTTCTGCACTCAAGTAGTGTTACAACTGTATACGGAGAATGATGATTTAATGGACGTAAAGAAAGATGTGAAGGAAATTATGAACACAATATAATATGATAAAAGTGGTTGAGGCCCTGTGCGAGATGGACGTACGTGGTAGATGCTATTAAGTAAACGACCCAGCAACCATTGGCTTCCATTCAGAAAAGTTAAACAGAGATACCAGACAAAGAAACTACCGAAGCTATTCCGGAAACTTTGATTGATGTTTTTGGACACAGAGGAAAAGACAAAGGTAGATAACTTAGCTGAGAGGAAGAGAATTTTCACTATTATATTGCTCATGATAGTGACCCATTTTGATGTAAGCAATCATCTTCTTTTTGTAAAAAAAAAAAAAATCAAGCAGCAACAACTCTCGTATCAGATATGTAACATATATATAACTGCCAGAAAATAAAAAAGACATGTAACATATTAACATATGGGCAAATTTACTTTATAGGGTTTCTTTTAGAAACTATTTACGAAAGTGGGTCTCATTTGTAACAAATTGCAGAGGGGGTTTGTTTTTTACGTGGGTGCCGCCATTGACAGTGACGGGAAGGGTGAGCCGCCAGTGCCAATGGCGGTATAATGGGTACCGCTAGTAGCAACAGCGGGACAAGCTGGCTGAGTAGGAGTGAGAAATGGGTACCGCCATTTCTCCTGGCGGGACATGCCTACGTGGGCAGTCCCGCCTTTGGAGTTGGCGGGATAGGGGCAAAGAAGGTGGGTACCGCCAGTTGAGGTTGCGGGATAGGGGGAGAGGAGAGAGGGATGGGATGCCGCAACTGCCAGTTGCGGGACAGGCTTTTTGTTGAAGGAATAATATAACCTTTTGTAAATTGAATTCAAGCAATCAGCATCTTCGTGATTGATTACTTTTAACTTCGTAAGAATTGTAGGTGATAGTTTGTACTTTATTGTAAAACCGTTGGAGAAACATGGACATCCATTATTATTTATTAGGCAAGATTCCTAAACGTGTGTGTTAAAAGATAGGGAATCTTAATAATAATATATTAAATTATCGTATTAGTAAGTGAAGTTTACAATACACATTAGATTTTAACACACAAATTTATTTAAATTATATTTTTTTAACATATTTCACTTCTGAAAAGACTAAGCTGCACCTTTGTTTCACTTCTGAAAAGGCTAAGCTGCACCTAGTGAATTAAACTAAAGTTTCTCCAAGAGATAATTTGTTACGTTATTATTTGCAAATTGGAAGCTTTATTAGTTCTAGTCTTTCTTTTCCCAAAATGTGGAAGCAGGAAAAGGCAAACGAAAAAGGTGAGGCTCATTATTTTTTCATGGTTTAGCTTTTTATTTAAAAGACTGAAAACATTTTTGTGGGAATCAAACTAAAAAATTAAATTATTCTGTTCAAACATAGAAGATGGAAAATAGAAAAAACTCTTTCATGCACAAATTAAACAATTTTTTTCTCAATTTTTTTATCTTTTTGTTTTAAATTGTTTTATAATTTTAAACACATTTTTTATTCTTCTTTCTATACAACTATACTAGAAGAGAACAATACTAATTTTCTTATCTTTTATTTCTTTCTTATCATACAATTTGAAAAAAAAATCATTTATATATTTTCTATTCCTTTTCCTTCCTTATTTTTCTTTTCTTACACTTTTTTTTCCATAAATCAAACAGACAGTTTTCTATATAATAATAATAATTTTAAATCACTCTACGTGGACAGATGGGACTGAAGCTTAGAGAGTGATGTTGAATGATGGGACTCAAGCCTGATGATGCAGCTAGGGTTCACATGCACCTGAAATTTTTTTTTATGCAGGGCTAGGGAGGAGAATAGCGCACTATTTGCATAGGGAAATCAGAAATCACATGCATGCATGGCAGATTAAAGAACTAGGCATCTAGGAGGTGACCATACAGAGTTACTTTAATAATGGTGTATAAATTTGCTACGTAGTTTTTTTGCTAAAAAATTTCTTTAAATAGAGCAAACTTCAATCATTCTTTGCACTTACATAAATATTTGAGACTGAAGAGAGTATTCTGAAAGAGGAAGAAAGAGTTTTGAAGTTTGATTCTATAGTAATGATGTTTTATATTTATTTAATTAAAGTTTTCTTTCATTTTGTTTATTTATGATGTACAAATTTTTTATTTTGAAGTAACAAATATTATGGTTAGAATGAAATTTGAAGCTCAAATTTAAGTGTATTAATTTTGTAAATTACATTTTAAATTTAAAAAATATTAGTAGTAATTATTTGTAAGCCTTTTCGTTAATGGTTTTTGCGTCTAAAGTATTATTTGACATATAATTTAATTTAAGACAAAAAATAATTACATGCTATTTCTTAAGTATTTTGTGATGTGTTCTGAGTACGAAGTTTTATTTTACTTGTAATAAAATTTAGTATAAGTTAACAAAAAGAAATTGTAATTTTAATTATAAAAACAATAACAAAAATATTACCAATTTTAAAAGCCCCGTCATTTAAATTTACTAACATGGGAATAACAATTTTTCGTTACTATATTTATTAGTAATTTATTGATTTTTAATAATCTTAAAAGAAGTTTACTTGGAATTTTAGATTATTTTATACTAGATCAGTTCTAATACTTGTCAAGTTTTCGAAAAATAATAGATGAATATTTTATCTCTCCAAGCAATCACTAGTGCAGAAAATTAAAAAATATAGTTGAATTAATTCTTTAACAGTCACTAATTTTGTATCTCTTTGTTTTTATCACATATATCATATTAGTTATTATACTTGAATTGTATATATTTCTTTTATCTCCTTGTCTCACTAAGTTTCAAATTAGTTGTTCACCGAGTATTTTTTGCCTTACATATACGTGCATGTAATTTAATTAATTAATCATTGAGACTATTAAGTGGAGATGGAGGAAAAAAAATTACGCCCTTATTTGTCTGTCTCCTCCAGTGCTATATATAGACAATATACTTTCCTACTAATTTTCTCATATGTATATATATGATATATCCTTCATTACCGAATATATGTCATTTGAGTTAAGTAAAGTAAGTTGTTCTCGTTAATTAGTACTGAAAAACGACTTCGAAGATACAAATATTGGGGCGCCTAGGCATGTTGGCCATGTGCCATCTGAAATTGTTTTAAGTGTAATCCTTTCATTTATAACCCTTCCATTTTGTGTCTGTCTGGAATTTTTTTTAAGTTGAGGAATTTTTCATAAATTATTTAATTAGAGTACTTTTTTTTAGAATAAAGTATGAATGTATAGTTTAAGTTTAATAGAGGAAGCAAATAAATATTTTATATTTAATTGAAGTAATGATTTTATTTGTTAGACTAATATTTGAAGCTAAAGTTTAAGTGAATTAATTTTTTTAATTAGAATTTTTATTATAAAATTAGTATGAGTAATTATTTATTTTAAAACTACTATTGTTATGATTAATTATTTTTAATTTTGATGATGTAGGTATATCATGAATTCAATTATTACAGTGTTGTATTTCAACGGAAGAGTATATGAAGATAATGATGGTGTAATATTTGAAGGCAGTAAAAAGGTCATTCAGATTAAACGCGGAATTAGTTTCAATGCTTTGAAAAAAAAAATTGGAGATAAGGTAAAGTTAGAAAATAATGAAATTATTTCTACTATAAGTTGTAGATTTTTAGTTTCAGGAAAATATGTTGCGTTGCAAATTTGTGATGACGAAGATGTTGAAACTATGATCGAAAGTTTTCAACAACAACAACAAATGTCAGTTCTGGAATTGTACGTAGAAAAGGATGTTGCAGGTGGTTCGATGTTTCATGCTGCAAATTCTATTACGTCATGTGGACGTAATGAATCTCATCATGAGTCGGAACTACCAAGAAATATAAGCAATTTACATGATGATGAAGATGATGATGATGATGATTACCTTGCATCTAACTCATACGTTGAAGAGTCTTTCGATGAAGATGATAGTGATGATGGAATATCTGATACAGACGATGAAGTCACTGACATCGTTGAACCAGTTTCAATTGTTCACCCAAGTGAAGGTAAATGTTTGTGAAATACAAAATTAGGGTTTATACATCTATCTTTTTATGAGAATTGTATTTAATGGTAGCTAAATAGGAATAGTTTGTTGACATGATTTATTTATTTTTAATTATTAGGTGTACCACAAATTCAAAATCCATTTTGGAATGATGCTATGCATTATAATAATATCAATTGGAGTCATCCGGACGAGGAAGACATTTGTGGTCTGGACATGCCAACGACTTTTAATGTTAGACAAGAATTATATGTTGGCATGGATTTTGACAGTAAAGATGCGGTCAAAAATGCACTGAAACAATATGTGATGAAGGTGCATCAAACTTTTAAGGTTGTTGAAACGAAATCACACAAATATATCGTTTGTTGCCCCAACAACACCGAAGAGTCTCCTTGCCCTTTTTATATGAGGGCAATTTTATCCAAAAAAACTGATGCATGGAAAGTGACACAATGGGGTGGACCGCACACATGTCTAAATATGACTATGACACAAGACCATGAGAAGCTTGATTCAAATTTAATTGCGACTTGCGTAGTAGGTACGTTTTTTATGTTCATATTATCCTACTTTTGTGTTATTTGTTATTTTAATTTGTAATTTGATTTTATTATTTGAATTACAGGCATGATCAGAGAAGATCCATCAATAAAAAATTTTTTGATTCAAGAAAGGATAAATAGTGAATTTTCCTATAAGGTTTCATACAGAAAAGCATGGATGGCCAAACAAAAGGCGATTGCAATTGAATATGGCGATTGGGAAGAGTCGTATGCGAAACTCTCGTCATGGCTAACACACATGCAAAATCATTCTCCTGGCTCTTACTTTCAAATACTACATGACGATTTTATTGTTGGT
The DNA here is from genome assembly GCF_000004515.6 of Glycine max. Classification (NCBI taxonomy): domain Eukaryota; kingdom Viridiplantae; phylum Streptophyta; class Magnoliopsida; order Fabales; family Fabaceae; genus Glycine; species Glycine max. The sequence goes on along the minus strand of NC_016089.4, from coordinate 40,932,815 downwards.
AATAGGGTAAGTCGCGAAAATCGTCAGTTTCATCGAGTATTTTGGACATTTGGTCAATGCAAAGAGGCTTTTAAGTACTGTAAGCCAATCATACAAGTTGACGGCACACATTTATATGGCAAATACCGTGGGACCCTGTTAATGGCCACATCGCAAGATGGAAATGGTGGTGTTCTTCCTCTAGCATTCGCTGTGGTCGAAGGCGAGACGCTAACAACATGGTCATGGTTTTTGGCCCACTTGCGTGAACATGTTACAAATAAGAATGAAATTTGTCTAATATCTGATCGTCACACGAGTATAAAGTCTGTTGTCGCTAACGAACATCTTGGTTGGCAACCTCCCCATGGTTATCATGTGTACTGCGTGCGACACATAGCCAGCAATTTCAATCGCAAATTCAACAACGCGAAACAAAAAGAGATGTTCAAGAAATTGGGTAAGGTTTATTTTATACATTAATTTAATTTGAGTTTGATGTCTACGTACAACTTTTGATGATAACAAATTTGATGCAGCGTACACTCCTTGCAAGCATGTGTTTGATCAAAACTTAGAAAAATTTCGTCAACTGAGTCCAGCCATAGCAAGATGGATTGATCGCATTACAAAGGAAAAATTGAGCATGGCTTACGATACATCTGGACGACGATATGGTCACATGACAACCAACCTATCAGAATGTGTGAATAAGGTGTTGAAAGATTGTCTCAGCATTCCAATAACAGCGTTGGTCAAGTCAACATATAGTAGGTGTCGAAAGTACTTTGTTGATCGTGGTCGCCAAACCCAAAGACAATTAAGAGAAGGCCAAGTTTATTGTTCTAAGCTTGTTACAGAACTTAGGAAAAATCAAGAACAAGTTTGTTCGCACATCGTTCGCGTGTATGATATCCACTCGACAAGGTTTGAAGTAGAGGAGACCTTCAATCCTATAACGCAACGTGGCGGACAAAAATGGGCAGTCAACTTGAATGACCATTATTGTCAATGCGGAAGGTATTCTGCGCTTCACTATCCATGTTCACACATTATTGCAGCTTGTGGTTACGTGAGCATGAACTACTACCAATATATAGATGTTGTTTACACCAACGAACACATCTTAAAAGCATACTCCGCACAGTGGTGGCCTCTTGGGAATGAAGCGGCAATTCCTCCTTCTGATGAGGCATGGACACTAATCCCTGACCCAACTACAATTCGTGCGAAAGGTCGGCCAAAATCAACAAGGATAAGGAATGAGATGGATTGGGTCGAACCATCTGACCACCGACAAAAATGTAGTAGATGTGGAGCTGAAGGGCACAATAGGCGCCGATGTCCAATGCAATCTGACCGTGGGAGTAATTCATTTAATTGATTTATGTATGTTACATGACTGACTTGTATTGCTTTAGGTTTTGTTCAATGTATTTACTTGTTGGTCTTCAATGAAATCGTCAGTTACTTTTTGTTGGATGTGTACTTCTGATGAAATAAAATTACATTTAGAAGTTGAAATAAATGGAGTGGATCAATCGAGGTTGAGTGACATTGGTGTTGATCGTTAGTTAGAAATGTTAGTGTCTAAGTATTTTGTCTACCTTAGTTTTTTAAACTATCTACAATGACAAACTATGGACTTAGTCATTATGGTTTAGTGTCTAAGTATTTTGGTTTAGTGTTTACGGTCTAAGGGTTTAGTTCTTATTTTTTAGGGAAATAAAATTACATTTAGAAGTTGAAATAATTTTTTTTTTCTGAATGTGTACTTCTAATGAAATAAAATTACATTTAGAAGTTGAAATAAAATTACTTTTTTTTAAGGGTAAGGGTTTAGTTCTTATTTTTTAGGGTTAGACTTAGGTTTTTTATTTTAGTGTTAGGGTTTAGTTATGAAAATTTTAGAGCTACGACTAATTTTTAGGGTTAGGGTTAGGTTTTTTATTTTAGGGTTAGAGGTTAGTTCTGAACATTTTAGGGTTATGACTAATGTTTAGGGGGTTAGGGTTAGGTTTTTTATTTTAGGGTTAGGGTTTAGTTCTGAACATGTTAGGGTTATGACTAATGTTTAGGGGGTTAGGGTTAGGTTTTTACTAATGTTTAGGGGGTTAGGGTTAGGTTTTTTATTTTAGGGTTAGGGGTTAGTTCTGAACATTTTAGGGTTATGACTAATGTTTAAGGGTTAGGGTTAGGTTTTTTATTTTAGGGTTAGGGTTTAGTTCTGAACATTTTAGGGTTATGACTAATGTTTAGGGGGTTAGGGTTAGGTTTTTAATTTAGGGTTAGGGTTAGTTCTGAACATTTTAGGGTTATGACTAATGTTTAGGGGGTTAGTGTTAGGTTTTTTATTTTAGGGTTAGGGTTTAGTTCTGAACATTTTAGGGTTATGACTAATGTTTAGGGGTTAGGGTTATGTTTTTAATTTTAGTGTTAGGGTTTAGTTTTTATTTTATAGGGTTAGGCTTAGTTATTTTATTTTAGGGTTAGGGTTTAGTTATGAAAATTTCAGGGTTTAGGACTAATTTTTATGGGTGAGGTTTAGGTTATTTTTATTTTTGGGTTAGGGTTTTGTGCTGAACATTTTTGGGTTAGGGCTAATTTTTAGGGGTTAGGGTTAGGTTTTTATTTTAGGGTTAGGGGTTAGGGTTAGGTTTTTATTTTAGTTCGGAACAGTTTAGGGCTAAGTGCTTATATTTGATAGGTTAGGGTTAGTGTTTCATATTTAAGGGTTATGGGATACTTTTTATGTTTTATGGGTTAGGGTTTAGTTCACATTGAAGTTCATCGTTACTTAGAAACATTAGTTTTTTTCCTTTTGGCTACCTTTGTTATTTGGTTTAGGGTTCATTGATTATTATAGTTTGATACGCGACATAAATTCTATCCATAAGTAAGCCTTAATAAACTGAATATCATACATTACGCCATGAATGTCAAATTACAAATATACAACAAAGCCTTAATCAACGGAGACATGAAAATCATTCATTTTGGTGTCCGCGATGTCGTGAGGATGTGCCACATGGTCGATCCTATCTTCGTGCTTGGCGATCAGGATTTCTTCTGCCCCGATGCCTCCCCGCTTCTTCTTCGTCGACCTCCGTAGAAAATGCGTGACGCAAATCAACACCGAATAAGTCACCCGTATTAGGTATTTGTCCCGGTACATTTCATTGTGTTCCTAACGGGGCATTAGGTGTTGGAATTGGCCCATGATATTGCTTTGAAGGGGTCATTGTGGGCCATGAAAAATGAGCTTGTGTTTCCGCAAAACCACCGAACGATTGTTGGGTTGCAGAAGTATCAGTGTCATGACCCTGAAAAGGATACTGATACATCTGTGTCGGATACTCAGCAAATGTTTGTGGCGTGTAATACATTCCATGGCCACCCTCCGCCATTTGTTGGAAATATTCTTCCGCTTCAACAGTGTCCCTTCTTCTGTCTATCCCCTGAGTTTCAATACTTGACTGAAGCATGTGAAACTGTTGTGCGGGAAATTGACGCTCTGATGCGGGACCATGTGACATTGGCTCAGTGACTCTCTCTTGCTCTTCGGATAAAATTGTAATTTTTTCCACATAAGGCACGAGATCATCAAATGTGCATGTTTTCCTCCCTTGAGGAGACACCATGTATTGTAATGCCTCCACAACTTCACCCTGCATTTGTAACGGTAACAAAATTAATGGCCATCATTAAATAAAAGTTCAAGTTAAAATTTGAAAAAAATTTAAAAAATACCAATGTAGCCGTCTTTGCATTTTCTGGGTCAACAAACATCTTTGTCTTTCGCCTATACCAGACCATGTAGTCCGAGTTAAAACTCAATAGGCCTTCTTGTCGGGGATAAGCGTCGACCCTAAATGCATGGCGATTATTCCACTGCTGAATCATTGGGGCGAACAATTGCCCCCAATTTTCGCCATGTTTCCCCTTTAATGTTATGCCATGAATGTTTAGGGGTTGTGAAGGAGACTCTGGAACTGGTTGCTGCATCCCAAATTGTCTCAAGACTCTGTCCGATTGGTGCCACTCAATAACTTGGAAACAAATTAGTGGCACCACCGCGTACCACGCGAGACTTCCGACTAAACAAACGGGAGGCAACAATGACATAACGGTTGATGGGTAAGGCTCCCACACAAACTGCATATAACAACATAGTTGTGAACATTGTAGTAAAATAAGACATATAATTTTTTATTTTACAAATACAATAGCATGGTTCTTACCTCATGACGTTTCATAATATCGAACTTGCGACGAAAAACTTTCACATCATCATTGCCAATATGTTGGTTTCCACGTCGCAGCCACCTACAAAGAATAAAATTTAATATACCCTAAAACCATTTATTCTATTAAAATGAAAGACGCTGTTAAAAATGACTGACCTGTGCCCTAGTGGTGTATTTTCTATGTGGGAAGGAGTCCTCTTTGGAGCCAAGGTGGGACATCGTTCCCATGCCCACAATTGTAGTAAGATGCACATGCCTCCGATTGATTTAGTTTTATAATCGGTGGCACTGCACATCTCTCTGTATAGAAAACTAAGTACGGCAGCTCCCCATGCATATCTGCCACATTCTTCAAAGTCACGTAAAAATTGAAGGTACCTTACCGAAACTCTGTTACTGGTTTTGTCAACGAACTAGACACCTCCAATAAATCTCAGTATCCATGCACGGGCAAACCTTCGTACTTGTTCTTCGTCGTCGTCATTATTAATTTGATCAAAATGGTGAGCCAGCCAACTTAATTTAACTACACTACCTTTAATTTCACCTTCTTGTGGTCTGACTCCCAATAATTCCTCACATAAATTAGCCCAATCAAGATTTGTTGGACCGATTAATGGTAAACCATCCACACTTATACCTAACAACACAGAGACGTCTTGTAGAGTGATAGTACACTCTCCGCATCTCATGTGAAATGTATGTGTTTCCGGCCTCCATCTTTCTATCAGAGCACTAATTAGTGAGGCATTTATTTTTAAGAAACCCATCTTGATAATCCACCCGAAACCAGATTGTTGAAGAAAAGGAAAAATTTGTTCTGGAATTTGTTCTTCCCCTTGATACGTGGGGACAGCTCGTCTGATATGTAATTTCCTTTCTTCTTCCTCATTCCAAACATGTTCTGAAACATGCTTAGGTTGCATCCATAATATATCAGTATCGATGGGGCCAGATTTAATGTTAATATGTGATGAAGATGATGATGAAGATGCCATTGCTACTGCAAAATAAAATATAATACATGTGAAGAAAAGTTTAATTTATTAGTAAACTTTAAATATATAACAATAAATTTGTAAAAAATCAAACTAGTCAATTTTTAATATATTCTATACATAAATTAAAATACATGTGAAGAAAACTTTAATTTATTAGTAATTTTTTTTCTACAATTAACAAATAAATAATTGAATAAAATATGGACTAACAAATTATTTATAATACAAACAAATATTGAAATACAAAAAATCATTTCAATAATATATATACAAAAATAATAATAATATACAATGTATCATATATTTAATCACTTAAATTTTCTAAAACAAATAATATTAACGTACAAATTAAAACTAACAAATAATATATATACCATTCTAACTAAAAAATAATTAACTCAAATAATATTAAATTATCAACTCATTTATTTAAAATACAAAATTATAATACTAAAAAGATAAATTTACGTGTGTCAAGTGTCTAATATTACAATTATTTATTTAAGTGTCAAATATTTAATATTACAAAAACTAAAAATTTACGTGTGTCTAAAATTTATAAATATATACCTAAACCTAATATTAACTTGTGCCTAATACTAAAAAATCTAATATTACGTATGTGTATCATGCATGTATATATATTTATTAGACTAAACTATCATCCTAAATATACACCTAATACTAAAAAAGCTAATATGACATGTATAAAATTTAAGAATATACACAACAACTAAATATATATACACGTAATATTTTTATACTAACTAAACAAATATATAATATTCTTTTCAATTATACTTACTCATACAATTTTTTTACGAGAGATTAAGTTATAAAATAATTTCTTATTTAAAACTCATAAGAATAATTAGTTTGTCAACCCCATGCAAAAGTACATCATATATTTTAATTCTACCAATAATTAAGAATACAATTAATTTAGATTCTATACAACATATGTAGTATACAAATAAAATAAATTTAGAAAAATAATTGAAACAAGTTGATAAGAAAGAATAATTATTTTAGAAAACTTTATATTTCTTGAGTTAGAATATATTTTATTTTACAGATATTTCTAGAATTCATAATAAAATTCTCATTCTTTGATAAAAAAAATTAATAATAATATTCTATGCTATGCTGTAATTACTACTAATACTAAAATATTATATACAATAACCAAATTACATCTAACAATATATACAATAACAATAACTAAATAAAATTTTAATTCTAACTAACCAAATAATATTTTCATACTAACTAACCTAACTAAATAATATTTTCATACTAACTAACCTAACATTGGAATATTTATTAATAAGTACAAAATAATAACACAATAGCTACTCATACGAACTCATTTAAACTTAGAACTTTTGTTAATAATAACTAACCTACTATTTACATACTAACTAACTTAGAATATTTGTTAATACTAATACTAACTAACTTAAACTTATAATATATATTAACATATTTACTTTGAAAATACATACCAGGAATTTAAGGGCACTTGAAGGGCACTTGAAGGATGAAAGCACAGAACAACACAACACAATAATCTCTCAAACTCAAGAAGAAGGAAAGAGAAAGCAAAGTAAGCTGTGTAAGAATGAGTTCAACACATTTGTTTTTTATAGCTGAAAAATTAAACCCCAACGTTCAAATTTTTTTAACGTTCACATGCTATATAGTATAACCTTTTCAGAACTGAAAACTAAATTGCAAGGTGCAGACCGTGAAAGCCTTGAACGTAAACACTAGGTGCAGCTTAGCCTTTTCAGAAGTGAAACAAAGGTGCAGCTTAGCCTTTTCAGAAGTGAAATATGTTAAAAAAAATATAATTTAAATAAATTTGTGTGTTAAAATCTAATGTGTATTGTAAACTTCACTTACTAATACGATAATTTAATATATTATTATTAAGATTCCCTATCTTTTAACACACACGTTTAGGAATCTTGCCTAATAAATAATAATGGATGTCCATGTTTCTCCAACAGTTTTACAATAAAGTACAAACCATCACCTACAATTCTTACGAAGTTAAAAGTAATCAATCACGAAGATGCTGATTGCTTGAATTCAATTTACAAAAGGTTATATTATTCCTTCAACAAAAAGCCTGTCCCGCAACTGGCAGTTGCGGCATCCCATCCCTCTCTCCTCTCCCCCTATCCCGCAACCTCAGCTGGCGGTACCCACCTTCTTTGCCCCTATCCCGCCAACTCCAAAGGCGGGACTGCCCACGTAGGCATGTCCCGCCAGGAGAAATGGCGGTACCCATTTCTCACTCCTACTCAGCCAGCTTGTCTCGCTGTTGCTACTAGCGGTACCCATTATACCGCCATTGGCTCACCCTTCCCGCCACTGTCAATGGCGGCACCCACGTAAAAAATAAACCCCCTCTGCAATTTGTTACAAATGAGACCCATTTTTGTAAATAGTTTCTAAAAGAAACCCTATAAAATAAATTTGCCTAACATATGTTAATCAATAATGTAATGTAATTCAGTAATTGTGTTACTATGGAAGGCACATGGAAAAACATCTTTTCTTAACCTTATTAAGTATTTAGATTTGTGCTAAAAATGAATCTTTCGACATAATTCACACAGCATTTTATCATAAATTTCTACTAGATGTTTATATTAAAACACTTTATACTAATAATATATATAAATCAAACTCTTTCAAATATTTAATATTTCTACACAATACACCCCTTACTTACAATAGATAATCCAAAAGACAAAATTCAAGTCGTGAGTTTCAAAATATATAAAATAATAATTAGATTTTAGTTTTTAAATTTTAGTTTTAGTTTTTTTTAACTGTTAGTTTTAAAATAAATTCATTTAAAAAATTTACTATTTTATTAAAATTAGTTTAATAATATTAAATTGATCCGGGAGTCTTTATATTTTTTAAATAATTTTTTAATTATTCTTAAGTTTTTTTTAATTGGGTTATACGTCTAATTTTCATTGTGAAAATCTACATATAATTAAAGGTACAAAGTGCAGACACTAGATTGATGCTTATGAAGTATATTGTAAACACAAATTGTGAGAGTTTCTATGCAGAGTTTTAACATTTTGCATACTCAAACAATTTTAAAAAACTTGTGGAAATATGTTTGGATTGAATTAAACTTTTTAATTTTCTTCTCGAGTAAATATTTATTATTAAGATATTTATCCAAACAACACTTTATTCATCACATGTCTTTTTTTTTGGTAAGGACTCATGGCTTATTTTGTTTGCAACAGAAGTCTACTATATTAAGCAAATAGGCCGGAATCAATAAGATTGCATACCCCCCCTCCCCCCTCTTATATTGATGGATAAAATATAAGAAAAATGGAACACGGAATAACAGGCATTAGATATTAGTATTTTGATTATTAATATTAAGCAATAAAATATGGTTATATTAAAAAGAGAATTACATAATTTTTATAACTAATTTTGAGATTATCACTTTCTATTACTTAATTTTACATAATTTTTTAAGATTATCACTTTCTATTACTTAACTAATAGTAAGAGAATGTACAAATTTTATACATTATAACACCTTTTTAAAGTTTATATGCATAACTTGTATGTTTATTTTAATTTCATATTTATGGGTTCATTAAAGGAAACTTTAAAAGCCAAAGTGGGAGTTTTATAATAACAATTAATAATACTTCAGTTGCGTTTATCAACACAGGTGACCGTTTTATTTGGTGATAAGCCACAATTGTATTCCATATAAAGAAACAAAAGAATTTTATTTTTTTTATGCACCAAAGAAAATGTTACACTCAATGAAAATAGCATCAATACGTGGAGAAATTTACATGTTAAGTTAATACAATATGACAAATTATATATTACATCCGTTTTAGACAAATTCGAAGAGATGATGTATACATGAAAATACCAAGACGGCATAATGCGCCGAAACTTGTCTGTATACATCATGTCATTAGACAGAATTATTGTCACGGAGTAATATTTAAAGATCACTGTATATATCCCATGAAAGCTAAGTGGCCAATTAAAATTAAATCAAACCTTTTTAAAAAAAATGAAAAAAGAAAAGGTCTTAGGTGAACCAAGTAATTAATTAAATCATACAAATAAGGTACAAGTACTTGATGTTTAAGCTTTTAAAACAAACAATATGGCAATTAAACATTTGAGAGAAAGAAAAAAGTTTTCTACGTTCTAATTTTAATGGAGTCAATACCAAAAAATAATAGTCAATTTTTTTGGATAGAAATATAGATGAACGAATAATTGACCTTGTTCCGTTAACATTGTAAGCCATTAGATAGAACTGCTATTAATATTAAAACAATGCAAATGTTAACTAGTTAGTAATCAATGTTCTTAGTGTATTAATTAAGGAATTTTTAAAAAAAATTATTTAGATGCACAAAATTATACTGTCTGAATCTTTTTTTAAGGTCTTTTGTAATTTTCACAATAAACAATTGTGGTTAACAAGACCTTTAAAATAATACAAGGTTAGTTAAAAAAAGATTAAAATAAAAAAATGCTAACAATAATTACAACACAAGGAGCAAGAGGCAAGAACAATTAAAAGTAGGTGGCGCCAAAACAACTGTCCCTACTTCTCCCTCGCTTTCCCTCTCTGCTTCAAAATCACCAAACTACCATCGCCGGAATCTGAATCATCTTTCCGTTTTTTCTTCGTTCAGCGTTCTCTCGCGTCGATTCGTTGTTCTATTGATGCGTGGAGTTTTAACTCCCTTCAGTAGAAGGTGTGAAACTCGTAGTAATTGAGTCAATTAGGTTATTACGCGGTTACAATTTTCTGATCAGTGATTTTAGTTTTGAAAGATTTTACTGCTGTTGCATTTTCTCGAAAGCTTGAAACTCGTTTGCTGTTGATTGAAGGAAAAAAAAAAAAATCGGGAATAATAAGATTCATTCAATGCAGCCTAGTACTAGTGTTGTTTCAGAGCGGTTACATGAACAGTGAGACACTTAAACGTGTCTTGAGTGAGCGAGACAAGAACCTGCCAATGCATACATCTGTCATGGATCTCTGTTCTGAACCCTTTGTTTCTTTCAGGTAAAAAAGGGTTTTTTCTTTCTCTCCTTGGATTTCAGAGATATTACTTCACACCAGTCAAAATCCAAATTACTACTCTAACTCCATTAAATATCTTTTTTTTATAAAAAAATTGCAGGAAACAATGCCTCCGAATCATGTTTGGTTTTCACAATAGTTTTATGGGGATGGACAATGATCGTCCCTGCACGTGGACCTCCTTGTCTTTACCCATAACCCAAACAACAATACCACCATCGACTTCAAACTTCAATTAAAGTCACCAAATAATAATAATAATAATAATAATATTCTGTGTAGGCAATGTAGCATACAAAACAAAAGAGTCTACATTGAAAATTCTGTCTGCAAATTTTAAGAGGAAACTCATGAAACTGTGAAACATTATTATCATTATGGATTTATGGTATGGTAATTAAAGTTTCAATTAAGTTTAACTTGGTGTGTTTGGGAAGAGGGGGAGAGTATTGTAATGTAAGAGAGATCATATACTTTTATTTTTATTTTTATTTTTGGGGTATGCAAGTTATGGCATCACTTTCATTGAATTCCCTTTCATGAAAAGGAGTTGAGAGAGAACAAGTTATAGGACAGAGAGTGGGTTTATGTGAAGTGAATCCATTGCCAGCCCATGAGACCATGGCATTCTCGTGAGAGAGACAAAAGGGGAAAAAATTAAAGCCCTCTCTTCTCTTAGCCTACGCACTTCCCCTCTCTTATCCTGCGCACTCTTTTATTCCCCATTGATTCCACTTCCCAGTAGTAGTATCCCCAATTTCCGAGGGGACCCCCTGCCCCGGCAATTCAACCTTTTTTTTTTTTTCTTCAGTTAAACCATAGCCAACAACGACGTTTTCATGATAAAACGTTAAATGTACGTTGAGACAGTTTCCGCGAGTTTCTCTCACCCGTTACACCAAATGTTGTTTCCCCTCTCCATATTCTTCTTGCTGTGTCCTGATCTTGTTGGATTCGGGCCTTTTTCTATGAATAAAACATACCCACTTGCGTTTATTGCCTGTGATTCTCAAATTCCTTCTTCAACAGATCTGAGTCTCTGTAAAGATGTGCGCTTTTCTTATTCTTCCTTTTCCTTTTTTGATGGGGGGTTTATTCTTTGCTTTTCTTTAATTTCCCAGTCTGTGGTGTCTTACTTTATCTTCATTTGTGGCAGATTTATTGCAGGGAAAAGGATCTTCTTTCTGGATAATCTGTGGTGTTCATTTATTCCACTGAGTGCACTCATGATTGCCAAACAGCCAAAGTTGCTAAGTTTTGTTTAGCTTTATGAGAACTTCCATCAATGTGGTCTAATTGGGATATAGTACTGGATGGATGTATGTGAGTCAGAGCAAGCATTAAGGAAACACAAAACTAGAACAAGACAACCCTTGGTTCCTGCTGAGAAAAACAATGCATTCACGGCCAGACGCTCTGGGACAAGGGAAATTACTTCACGGTATAGGTCGCCTTCGCCTACTCCGGCAACCCCAGCTGGTCCTCCTCGTCGATGTCCCTCTCCAAGCCTCACAAGGGCAACAACACCTGCATCATCCAAATTGTTACCCAAAAGAGCTCAATCAGCAGAGAGGAAGAGGCCCGCAACTCCACCTTCCCCACCTAGTCCTTCTACACCTGTCCAAGACTCATCAGTAGATGTGCATTTATCATCCAGAAGGCTGTCTGGTAGCAGAATGCCAGAGGCCCTTTGGCCTTCCAGGATGCGAAGTTTGAGTGTTTCTTTTCAGTCGGATACTATTTCCATACCTGTTATCAAGAAGGAGAAGCCAGTGACTAGTGCTTCTGATCGTACACTGCGGTCCAATTCAAACGTGGCTCACAAGCAGGCTGAAACACCAAATGTAAGAAAGGGTACGCCAGAGAGAAAAAGGAGTCCTCTCAAAGGGAAGAATGCCTCTGATCATCAGACTGAGAATTCGAAACCTGTTGATGGTTTACATTCTCGACTGATAGATCAGCATAGATGGCCAAGCAGAATAGGTGGGAAGGTATGTTCTAGTGCATCAAATAGAGGTATTGATCATGCTGATAAGACAACCAGAATGTCAAACTCTTCTGTTCCGGGAACTGGTGTGTCTTCGCTGAGAAGATTGTCTTTACCGGGTGAAGCAAGTAGGCCCTTGCAGAAAGCTTCTAGTGATGGTGCAAGGCTAATGTTGCTTGTTGAAAGTGGTAGAATAGTAAGCGAGGTGAAACCGGTTGATGACAGTTTTCAAGTACTAAGACCTCACAAATTTGTTCCTGCAACTACATTGGATAAAACGGGATTAGCAGTTGCTGGAGTCAGATCTCAGTCCTTTTCAAGTCCCGGATCACGACTCCCTTCACCTAGTAAGACCTCGGTTATACCCTCTTGTAGTTCAAGAGGTGTTAGTCCATCTCGGTCAAGGCCTTCAACTCCTCCTAGAGGGGTTAGTCCATCTCGAATAAGGCCAGCCAATTCATCCAACCAAAATACAACTTCAGTGCTCAGCTTTATTGCTGATTTTAAAAAAGGGAAAAAGGGTGCAGCCCTCGTAGAAGATGTTCACCAACTACGACTTCTCTACAACAGGTACTTGCAATGGAGATTTGTCAATGCGCAAGCAGAGGATGTATTTTACATCCAAAATGTAACTGCGGAGGTATGACTTGCTATCTTTGAATAGCTGGCTTACTCTTTTTAGTGTAGTTCTGCTTTACAGAAGATTGTGTATAGCTAATCATTTTACAAAAACTTGTTCAACGGTTCAGAAATCACTGTACAATGTATGGCACACTACTTTGTCTATATGGGAATCAATTATTAGGAAGAGGATCAATCTCCAGCAACTGCAGCTTGAGCTGAAGCTGAATTCTATTTTGAATGATCAAGTAATACTTCTCTCTTGCCTGAAATATTTATCATTCTATGTGCGATATTATTGTTGATGATACATTACAATTACTTTTTCTTTCTTTCTTTTTTTTTCCCGATTTTCATTTTTGGTAATTTAACTAGAGATATTTATTGTGAAGTTTATAAATGAGGAAAATATACTCAGCAAGATGTTGGCCCTGCACATTGAAAAGTTATGTTTAATTGTTTATGCTAGTCTGTCATAACATGGTATTCATAACTCATATTATTAATGGTGGATATGATTACAAGTCATATATGAAACCATTTTCTTATTTAAATGATTCAACTTTTTTTTGATACTTTTTTAAATTGTAGTCCTTTTACAATTAATGACACAGATGGCCTACCTTGATGACTGGGCTGTACTTCAAAGTGATCATATTGATGCCTTATCCGGGGCTGTAGAAGACTTGGAGGCAAGTACTCTTCGTCTTCCTCTAACTGGAGGGGCAAAGGTATGTATGGTGGTTTCTGTTCTTTTGGTTCGATGCGTGCAAAGAGACACTAACATCATTACTGTGTTTACACTTTTTCAGGCAGATATTGAACATTTGAAGCATGCTATCTATTCAGCTGTTGATGCCATGCAAGCAATGGGATCTGCTATCTGCCCTTTGCTGTCACGGGTGTGTTACTTTTTTAGGAGTTCTACTGGTTTGACTCACAATATCACACTAGCATTTGCTATTTTCTAGGCCTACACATTTAGTATCAAACTTTTTTTCTTCTACTAACTGTATGTTTTTTCTTCCTAATGATTTTCCTTTTTGATTCAATGGTAAATCCCTAAAGCCTTAAGGCTGACACCATTTTTTTTTTTTGCGTGTGTGTCTGGAATAGGTGGAGGGCATGAATAGTTTAATGTCTGAAGTTGCTGTTGTATCAGCTAGGGAAAAAGCCATGCTTGATGAATGTGAAGCGCTACTGAATTTTGCGACAGCTAAGCAGGTAAGAGTCATGATATATGTCTTAAGAAAGAGTTATGCACAACAAATCTCTTGATTTTTTATGTTGAGAACGAGCATAAATTAGTTGGAAATAAATTCCACTTGCATTTATCATATTTTACATTAATTTTAATTTTATTTATTTATTTATTTGGTGTACAATGACTCAACAAGATTACAATCTAAGACTTTGTGCATGCTACCAAAAACCCCGTCACTAGGCCGACCCTAGGGGGTTATTTGATTTGATTTTATCACTTCTGGCTATTCAACATTAAGAGCCATAAGTGATTAGAGAACCTTACTAGTACTCTAGATCTACAAGAACCTGGGTTGATCGTAAATGAGTGCAATTTTCCTACTTTGTCACTGCTTTTAATATGCCGGGTCCTTCCTCTTTGGTCTATCTTGTCTTGCGGCCATAGAGTTCTGTTTTGAGCTGCAGTCCCTATTATTCACTGAAGTAATGAATAAGTCGTTGAAGAAAGTTGGGCATGTCATTATGTCAAAATGCTTCTGACTTCTGAGGGTCAAAAGTTTACACCTCTTTTCTATTTTCGTAAAATTCCTAAGGAACATTTTTCTTCTGACATGTAAAGTGAAATTTTATAGCTCATTGCTGTACTGCCGTTTAATATCTGACAATCATTGAAGTTAATTAAACTATCTCATAAAAGTTGTTGGTGATGAATGTCTGGAGGTGTAAGCGCAAAATTTGCGACCAGTTAATGAATGTCTTATCAACGAAAATACGCGCACTACTAATCAACCAACATATGTGGCTTAAACAATCCTAGTTTGCCAGTAGTATAAATGCTGGGGTTACATTATCAGTAGATGTTTTTATTAGAGAACCAGGTCATGATCTTCAGTTGAATATTGCCACAAGTATGACATGTGTTATGCTTGTTTTTTCCATCAGAATAGAGTAGTGGAAAAAAATGCTAATCTGTGACAAATTTAGGTTGTGTAAGTTGAAGTAGTTGCATGGAATGCGCTTCATCATGATCCTTGTGTCAGTTTCTAATTTTCAATGTTATTTTGGCGTAAACAGGTTGAGGAATATAGCCTTCGGACGCATCTCATGCAGATCAAGCAAATAAGTAACCAATCTCGGAAATTCAAACACGCATGACCCTGACCTGCTTCTACGCTAACAAGAAGTCTTTTGCAGCTTGCTGCAGCCAAATTCCTGGAAAGTGGAAACTGCAATTTCTAAGACGTTACAAATGATTTACTAATATATTTAAAAGATTCTTGGGAATGTACGGCTGAAACTTCAAAGAATCAACACCCAAGATTCTTTACCCATTGTAAATTTTCGGTAATAGGCTTCTTCCCCCCCCCCCCCCCCCTTCCTCAAATATGTTGCAATTATTATCCCACTTTTTTCTTTCTAGTCAATGCCGGTGGCCCAAGTTTTCCACTTGTAATTTTTGAATCAGGCAAATGAAAAGAAAATGCAAACGAAAGGAGCAAAGTATTCCTTCCACATTTACGATTTGCATTCATCTCACAAGTACCATGATAGGCTGTACAAGCAAAAGGTGATTTTTAATTATTTTTTTAAAGACAACATGTATTTTTTTTTTCTTTCAAGAAGACAATCTTGTTCTAAGATGGATAAAATTATATTTTTTAATATTTAACATAATTATATATTTAAATTATAAAGTTAAGGTTCAAATTCAAGACAACTAATTAATGAGATTTAGGAGTTTACTGGAGTTAAAACATGTCTTAAGATTTGAAGAATGTTTGCTTACGGATATACGCAGAACATGTTTAAAAAAAGTAATATTATATGATAGGAAGTTATTGTACATGAAAAGTATATAAAATACTCTTGTCTTATTTTTCATTGGTTAACAATTAAATAAAAAGGAAAATTATATTTATCCGGAAATCAAGGCATTGACCATAGATTTAAGTTTTCCTAACTTTTGTGAGGTGTTTTTCTTTTGAGACAAAAGTATTTTTGTAAAATGATTAAAACCCTTCATTTTAGCTTCATTTTGTTTTTATTTGTTGGATTTGTATTGAAATACACATCAAAATTATTTGTTGGATATGTATTAAAACACATGTTAAAACAATTTCACATGGAAACTAAACATGTACTTATATATCATCCTCAAACAAAAGTCTGGCAGATTAATTTAAACCTACATTCTGGTAAAATATAAGTATGATACTTACAGATCCACCTTTACTGGGGTACCATTATAAAATAAGGTTACCAATAAGCAGATAATTACATTGAATTGTAAGGTTACCAACCCTGACATATCATATCATTTTCAACACCAAAGTCCAAAGGTAACAAACAATAAGTCTCTGAAGTGAATACCTAACTAAGGTGTTGAGGTGCATGCAATGATTCGAGGGGGCATTAGCCGCATCAACAAAGCGTGCACCTTCCCTCACCTTGCCGAAACCCACGCGCAGCTCATCCGCAACGGTTACCAGCACGGCCTCGCCACCGTCACTAAGCTCGCCCAGAAGCTCTTCGACGTCGGCGCCACGCGCCACGCACGTGCCCTCTTCTTCTCCGTTCCCAAACCCGACATCTTCCTCTTCAACGTCCTCATCAAAGGCTTCTCCTTCTCCCCCGACGCCTCCTCCATTTCCCTCTACACCCATCTCCGCAAAAACACCACCCTCTCCCCCGACAACTTCACCTATGCATTCGCCATCAACGCTTCCCCCGACGACAACCTCGGCATGTGTCTGCATGCGCACGCTGTCGTCGACGGGTTTGACTCCAACCTCTTTGTCGCGTCCGCGCTCGTTGACTTGTACTGTAAGTTTTCGCCGTGGGGTATGCTAGGAAGGTTTTTGATAAAATACCCGAGAGAGATACCGTTTTGTGGAACACCATGATTACCGGGTTGGTGAGGAACTGTAGTTATGATGATTCTGTTCAAGGGTTTAAGGACATGGTTGCGCGAGGGGTGCGGTTGGAATCCATCACGTTGGCGACGGTGCTTCCCGCGGTTGCGGAGATGCAAGAGGTGAAAGTTGGGATGGGGATTCAGTGTTTGGCTTTGAAATTGGGATTTCATTTTGATGACTATGTTTTGACGGGTTTGATTTCAGTTTTTTTGAAATGTGGGGATGTTGACACGGCGAGGTTGTTGTTTGGGATGATTAGGAAGCTGGATTTGGTTTCTTACAATGCCATGATTTCTGGGCTTAGTTGTAATGGTGAGACTGAGTGCGCGGTGAATTTTTTTAGAGAATTACTTGTTTCTGGGCAGAGAGTGAGTTCTAGCACAATGGTTGGGTTGATTCCAGTGTCTTCTCCATTTGGGCATTTGCATTTGGCTTGCTGTATTCAGGGGTTTTGTGTGAAGTCTGGTACTGTTTTGCATCCCTCTGTTTCAACTGCACTCACGACTATTTACAGCAGGCTCAATGAAATTGATTTGGCAAGGCAGTTATTTGATGAATCGTTGGAGAAACCTGTAGCTGCTTGGAATGCTCTGATTTCAGGTTACACGCAGAATGGTTTAACGGAGATGGCTATCTCTCTTTTTCAGGAAATGATGGCGACTGAATTTACTCTGAATCCAGTTATGATCACGAGTATTCTTTCAGCTTGTGCTCAACTAGGAGCGCTGAGTTTTGGTAAAACGGTTCATTAGTTGATTAAAAGCAAAAATCTTGAGCAAAACATTTATGTCTTGACTGCTCTGATTGACATGTATGCCAAGTGTGGGAATATTTCGGAGGCTTGGCAGTTATTTGACTTGACGAGTGAAAAGAATACTGTCACTTGGAATACTAGGATTTTTGGTTATGGGCTCCATGGATATGGGCATGAAGCACTTAAGCTTTTCAATGAGATGTTGCATTTGGGGTTTCAACCATCTAGTGTTACTTTTCTTTCAGTTTTATATGCTTGCAGTCATGCTGGCTTAGTAAGAGAAAGAGATGAAATTTTCCATGCTATGGTTAATAAATACAAGATTGAGCCCTTAGCTGAGCATTATGCGTGCATGGTGGATATTCTGGGACGAGCTGGGCAATTAGAAAAGGCATTGGAATTTATAAGGAGAATGCCTGTTGAGCCAGGTCCTGCAGTGTGGGGTACATTGCTTGGCGCTTGCATGATTCACAAAGACACAAACTTGGCCCGGGTGGCTTCAGAAAGGCTATTTGAACTGGATCCAGGGAATGTAGGATACTATGTCTTACTTTCTAATATATACTCTGTGGAGAGAAACTTCCGAAAGGCTGCCTCAGTACGGGAAGTAGTTAAGAAAATAAATTTGTCAAAGACTCCGGGGTGCACTGTAATTGAGGTTAATGGGACCCCAAACATCTTTGTATGTGGTGATCGTTCTCATTCTCAAACAACAGCTATCTATGCAAAGCTGGAGGAGTTAACGGGCAAGATGAGGGAGATGGGGTATCAGTCAGAGACAGTCACTGCCTTGCATGATGTGGAAGAAGAAGAAAAGGAACTCATGTTTAATGTTCTTAGTGAGAAGTTAGCTATTGCTCTTGGCCTTATTACAACTGAACCTGGTACAGAGATCAGGATCATCAAGAATCTTTGAGTTTGTTTAGATTGTCACGCTGCAACTAAGTTTATTTCAAAGATCACAGAAAGGGTAATTGTAGTGAGGGATGCTAACAGATTCCACCATTTCAAAGATGGGATCTGTTCTTGTGGTGATTATTGGTGAAGCTGAACAAATAATTGTTCACAAGTTATATGAGACAGATGCATCATCCATCCTTTTTGTTTCATATTCTTTACCTTATCACTGGATAATGTAAGCCCGATTTCACAGATTACTGTTAGCCAGAGTGCAGTAGCATCAGTCACTGGATGCAAGATTCTGTACTGAAGGAATAGTGTAAGAATGAAAGCTGGACTACCAGAATTTTTTTTAAGGACTGAATCTGCTTGACAGTATTTGTATTTTCCTGAAGAGTGGCTGTCTAGCTACTTCACTTCTGCATCAGTTTGTAGTGTCCAGCATTAATTAGTTTATGATTTGCCTCGAGTTCAAGACACAAGGTTATTAGAATAGCATTACATGGTTCTTCCATTAGAAACATGGCCTAATCAGGATCAACTGAGGGATCAGTTTCATGCAGCAGAGTGCCTCGGTGCAATTCCAGTCCTTTTTTTCCAATTTTACAATGCCTATTTCATGGAAGATATGCTACACATAATAAGCAAGTGCTCTTATATTTCTCTCTCTTTTTTTCTTGTTATTTACTTCTTGTAGCAAGAAGAGAATGGTGTTGCTTCCTGATTCAAAGATTCATTACTTCGAATTCCAAATTAAAAGAAAAAAAAAAAGCAAAAGAAGGTAACTTGTAAAAGTCCAAATTCTTTTAACCTGAAACTGAAAGACTATCAGTGATTGATATTAGCTTGCATATCATCGTTCGACAGCAATTATACAATTTTTATCCATGTTTTTGGATTAAACGTAATAAGCTAGACGCCTATGAGAGAACATTAACAATATATACTAACTTGCAACAATTTATAACTTTGATTTACTTTCCAATCCTTGGGCAGTTTGAGCCAAAACAATTGCTAACCAATACATCATCCAGCACATTTACAAAGATGAGAAAGCTGCATTTGCACTTCCCAGTTTTCACTCTTTTTTTTTTCATCCTTGTACATCTAAACTTTGTAGCTCACGCATCATACAGCACAATCAAGAATTTACATTTACTTGCATCTTTAAAAGATGCTCACAAATGGATACTATTGGAAAACCAGTCTTTCAACAGTTGATTCCACATAGCTTGGTATCAGGTCCCTTAGTTTTTAATACAAACGGGTCAATTCTTACCCAAAGCAAGGAGAAAATGGAAGCCAATAGAACTGACCATATAACAACTATGGTGGGTGTGCGGTTTTGGCGACCCATCAAACCTTTAAGGAATGGATATAGATGGACAATCACCCAAAATGAAAAGAATAGTTTTCCAAATAGAGGTCCCCAAGATTGGTACCCGTTGTTTATGGCATCTGAGATTCCAGCAACAACCCCAACAATGTTGATTATTAAGATGGTGGTTGGAGGAATCAGGAGAGTAGTCCACTTAAAGGTGTATAATTCTCCAAATTCTTCATCATCTGCTGCCTTGGATGTAACAGTGAAGTTGGTGTCAATTCCAGCCAAAACCTTCAGAAGACCTTGTATGACAGCAAAGAGATGTGCTGACACACCACCAATGACCCAGAATTGCTCATTTCTCCACCATTCCTCAATGCTCACTCCACTCCATTTCAACTCAAGAAGACCAGTTGCAATGATTGAAGAGAATAGAGCAACGAAGTACAAACCAGCAAAAGTGCTTATCTGGATCATCATCAATCAACAATTATTTTTATAAGCAAAAAAAAAACAAACAAGGCATCCATTCTATAAATAATTATGGATTTAAGTCCTAGTGTTCTACTACATAACATAAGTAAATCATGAACATTCATAATCTTGTGCTTTTGAAGGTAATATTATGAAAATATGGCATGTTATAATTTCAAAAGTATGTCATGTCTAACCCATTTAGTAACATGAAGGGAATAGAACAATGATGTTACCGGCGGCATGATGAATTTATCAGTGAGTAAACAAACAGCAGGAAGAACACAGTAGGCAACTAGAGGTATGGAGGTGAAGGGGTAGACAGTTGTGTTTGCGTAGGCAAATCTCTCAAGCCACTTCAACTTCCCTTCCTTATAACCATACCATAAAGGGCAATGACGACTGAAGAAGATCTCTATGGAGCCTAGTGCCCAACGAAGCACCTGGTTAAGCCTATCTGACAAGTTGATGGGAGCAGTACCCTTGAATGCTGCTCTCTTTGGCATGCAATAAATGGACCTCCAACCACGGCAATGCATCTTAAAACCTGTTAGAATATCCTCTGTAATAGACCCGTAAATCCAACCTAGCTGCATATTTGGAAAGCAAAATAGCATGGATGAGCTGATTTTCATAGTGTGAATAAAATATGGTAAGATATCAAGGAGTCTCTAGGCTGTCGTTGTTGGTGTTACCTCTATTCCCCATTCAGTTTTATCTTCATATCCACAGCTGATTACATGAATGGCTTCTTTAAGTTGGCTTGCTGGACTTGCGGAAGGAGGCACACCACCCTCTTCCATCAAGGTTGAAGTCACAAAAATAGATGACTGTCCAAATTTCTTTTCAAAATTCATCTGGGACATCAGCACTTCTTTGTCATCATCCATTCCTATTTAGACATGTCACATGGGTTAGAAAAGGTTAAATTGAAATATATTTGTATTCAAGTTGCTGTCAACATTAGTGATTAGGAATATGAGAACCTCTGAGGCTTGCTGCCTCTCCATTTGCATCATTCCCTTCATACTTAACCTTCTTGCGCTTTCCAAAACATGGGCAGCAGTCACAGCTTACCATTTTTGGACGCTTGGGACCCTTGGGAGGATTGTAGCCATATAAAGCTTGCCTCCTAAATACGCACCCTGTGCCAACATATGCAGGACCCTGAATACCATCTAGGCCCTTCATGTTAATCTGCAGAGACAAAGAAGAAGAAATAGTTAGTATTAGCTTACACTACCAAAAAAAAATAGTCAAATGCTTCAAAGAAAAGGCCATGCTATGCTGATGCTGTGTTTCTTGCAGTGACTTACATCAAAGAAAACCGTGTTTCTATTAGCATAACGATCATGCCTATCAATGCCATCAAATCTTTGAGGAAATTGGACATAGCAGACCTTCTTCCCAGTTTGGGGGTCCATTAAAAAGCACATGGCCTCTCGAGCAGCCTTGCTGTTATTGACATAATGATCACAATCCAAGTTCAGCATGAAAGGAGCATTTGTGAGCACAGCGGAAACCCGAATCTGCAAATCACAGCAATAATTGGAAGTGTCAAGGAATTGTGTCTCATATAAAGGTGAATGGACATCATAGGAACAACAAAAACTGCTCAAAAAAATCTACCAAAGCATTCATAGCACCAGCTTTCTTGTGGTGTTGGAATCCAGGCCTTTTCTCTCGGGAAACATAAACAAGACGAGGAAGCTCGTTTCCTTCAGTATCATGACCTCCACTGTGACCAAGAAAGACTTGAATCATACCAGGATGATCCTTAGTATTATTTCCAGGCCATGGTGTCCCATCCTGCATAATCCATCCTCCTTGAGGAACCTTCTGAGCTTTTGCCACAAGTGCATTGATCCTAACCTTAAACTCTTCATATTCTCTCTGTCAAACACCCAATTAACACTGAATAAGCTTTAAACTAACTTTTAAACTCCCATGTGTTCAAGTACTAGTCTGATAGATATGATACAGACCTTCATAGCTCGACGATCCTTAACAAAGGTGGGCTGCACCTTGTCCTTGAGGTAATCAACTTTCTCACTGAAGTACATCTCTGGTGCTCTAGGTTCTATAGAAAATTTCTTGCAGAATGGCACCCACTTCCTAGCAAACTCTGCAGTTTCTGACAGGGCTTCAAATGTACACATTGAAGCTCCATCATCAGAAATGTAACAGGATATCTTATCAACTGGGTAATCCATGGCCAAGATTGAAAGAACAGTGTTTGCTGTAACCAAAGGAGGTTCCTTCATGGGATCCACAGTACTAACAAAGACATCCACAGGAGCAAGCATGTTGGGTTCACCTTCACGCTCATACCTAATAAACAACTTTTTGGTCAGCAATGAAATTTCAAACTGTAGGATTTCAAGTTAACAGAACAATGTTACTATAGCAAGAGTTCAGGTTCCTTTTACCTGATTGAAAGACGATCAAGGTATGTCTCTCGGTCAATGGGAAACCACTTGGGAAACTGATCAAGGATCCATGAAAAAGCAAACCAGATTTCACATATAATAGAAGTTAGCCACAGCCCCAGTGCATCATGTACAGGATTCATAAGTCTATATCTGAGGAAGAATGCAAGGATAACAAGTCGTGCCACGATCACCATCCTATATGGATTCACTTTGCTGGATGCTATTGGTACCTTCCTTGACAGCGGTTGCCTTGCTTCATCTAACCTGCGCCAATTTACATCATATAGAGCAGTTAATTTTTTCCCATCATTGCTATCAATTAAATTTAATTTGCAGACACTGCATCACAGTTTCCTAATTGTAGTACTGTAAACATACATGGCTGCATCTGGATCTTCATCAGGTTCATGCCCCAAATTGCCTTGTTGCAACTTCCAGTCATCCATTCTATCCTCTTTGGCTTCATCCAATTTTCCATTTCCTGCTTTGATCACAGCATGCCACATATTGTAACTAAATTTGGCCATATTGAAGTAGACAAGAAAATTAAACATTTCAAGTTGTACTTAAATTAGTGCCAGAAGTGAAAATGTCTATAGCTAGCAGCCTGAAACTAAACATCAGCATAATCCGTTTTGCAATTGTACATCAATGTTTAAGAGTTAAGGCTATAAACTACTTCTTACGAGGATCTGACGCCAGATATGGGTGCGATCGATTTTGCAGTGAAGAAGCTAACATTTGATCCCCATAATGAGATGCTATTGGTAACTCCCCACTAACCTGCATCCATGAAAACTTGTTATAAGTGTCTATTGAATATAGGAAGTTTTATAGAGTGGTAATGTTTTGCAAATCTTACAGGCCGAGAGCGACCACCAGCAATAACAGCTGGGAATTGAGCATTCTCATCATCTTCAGGACCTCTTCCGTAACTCATCTTCCCATGCAGCATGGCTTCAGCAGAATGGTTATGCTTGTTCTGCTCCTCGATGTTAAATTCATGTTCAATATCATCCACATCCTCCTCGTCATCATCTCCCTCAACCCGCGGGCTCCCTTATCAAAATCAGAACACAATGAATTAACAAGTCCCTCAAACCAACTAAACCCTTCTCACTATTACCTAACTACATGTTGTAACAACTAAATCCATTGAAATTAATGCATGAGAAGGGCACATTTTAATAAACAACTTAATTAAATGCTTATTGAATAAACGTTCATTATGTAAGCACTAATTATGTATAAGTTGCTTCTATAATCGACGAGGAAATATAGTTAAATTGTTTTCATATAAGTTCCAAAAGCTATTTTCGTAAATTCTCCAAAATAGTTACACAAATATTTATGCTATAAGTCTGACTAAGTGAATATATATTCTTCCAAACACGTTAAGGCTTTTGAAAGTTGCTTAAAAGATTAATTTGTACCTTTGAGACGCTTGTATCTGGTCTTGCACTGTGGACAAACTTGTCTCCCTTCCCTTCTTTCATACTCATAGCATGGTCGGCACGCCGGAAAACCACACTCATTGCAGGCCACAAACAAGTCTCCATCCACGGTGAGTCCCACATCATCGCCACATATCTCACACACCTGCCCATCCAAGTTCTTCAAAGGCTTGTGCTGCACCAAAACAACCCAATATATATTAATCAACTTTTATTTATTTTTTATCCGTATAGTAGATCTACAATAACTTATCACACACTCTACTCAGTCAATTGAACTAGACTCTCTTGATATATTCATCGATGAAAACAAGTACAACTAAATATCCTTTTTCTGATTTTTTTTTCTAGTAGCTTTCATGCATGGTTATTACAAATAATATTACCTCTTCATGGCCATGAATAACAACGAGCTCGTTGCGATTGTGAGAACCAGCGACCAGTCCAGCGCTGGCTTCCATCTTGGTGGTGACTGGTGAATGGGACAATGTGGCACAACAATAGTGGAGTGGTGAGGTTGAGACTTGAGACCAAGTTTATGTTTTATGAAGGAACACTGAGGCTTGTAGGTTTTGGTGTGTTCACCTAATTAATGTGTCCATATAAGGACTGCTGCATGCTGTTGGTTGCAAGGTCTTCATTGCCTTGAAGTTAAGCTTCTTCCTTTTGTTTTTTTCAACCACCGTCTCCTTCATGCAATCATCAACAACAATGACAGCACGTTGGTGAGGTGTGTATCTTGCGTTTTTTCCTTCTTATTTTCCAAGATGCTTGATATCATTGCATCCGTTGTTCTATACTTTTATTATGAATTTATAATTTTATTTTAATGTAAATGCATATGGGTTTATTAACATATACTAGTTCCTACTTATTTCTAAAGGATTATATATACATATATATGGGAGGATTTGCTGATGCACTGACACCTTTCTTCTAGTGTTTGCATTAGCCACGAATGTAGGATAAAAAAATCACTAATTTTATATTTTGATTTATTTATTTTAAGAATGTTACCGTAATTAAACATTTAATATTTGTTTTAAAAAAAATAAAAATCTTCGTTTCCCTCCCTTATGTGGTATCTCACGTCATCAATGACCACCGTGATATGCCACATTGAATCCAAATTCCAAAAATAAAACCTTAAGTTGTAATGCAAAATATGTCTTCACTAGAGCCACCTCCGTCAACAAACACGCTTCTAAATGGATCGACCACCTCTGCCTCATTGGTGTTTGGCTCCTGCACGGAACACATAGCTAGCGACGATGTAATTCAATGAGTTGGAGCCGTTGTTGGCCTGCTGTTACAACTGTGGGCTGTGGCATGTACTAGATGCAAAACATAACAAGAAAGATAAAATGCATTGAAACGAGAGAGAAATCAGACATTTTTTATTTTTTAAAATTAGATTAAATGTTAAATTACAGTAACATCCTTAAAATAAATTAATTAAAATATGAAATTAGTGATTTTTTTTGTCTACACTTTTTTGTGTTGGTTGCTAATACATGTATTAAAAGAAAATATGAGTACATTAGTAATCCCATATATACACATACAGAGACATTAAATCTAAAGTTACTATTAATATATTTTCACCATATTTTAGTATTATATTTTATTGTGATTTCTAATGAAAAACTTCTTATTTATTAATTTTTAATCATTATTTATAAAGTAAACCCCTCTTTTTATGTGTACGTTATAACATTGGCCCTTTTTTATCTTTCAAGTAAACATTAGCCCTTTTTTACATAAATCCTCGTCTAACTCATCAGGTTTCGCTAGTTAGATAATAATGCCTGCGAATTATCTACTTATTATTGACATTCTCTATAAGAAAATATATGAATATCTCCTGAAGATTAGGCATGCATTAGACCGAAAAAGGTGCACCTAACATCATACCTAGAAAATGTTTACATCTTCTGCAGGAAAATGCAATTATATGCTTATCAGAGGATATTTATCTACTTATCTATTGACATTTTCTAGATTCGGCAGAATTTTTTTTATTGTTGTTGTTGTTGAAAACGTTAGTCCTGTATTAAACCAGAAAAACATATGTTCACCCAAAATAAAGAAAAAATGTTTTTAGTTCTTATAAATACAGTTAAATTTAATTTCAATCATTTAAGAAATATTCATTAGCTTTAGTTCTAATAAATTTTAATTTTTTAAAAATAATCTTTATCATCACTTGGTAATAAGATGGCATACATCTAATTATTTTTCTCAAATGCTTCCTCGAAAATTATTAGCATAATATAACTAAATACATATCACATCACCATTAAGCTATAACAAAAACTATTTCCGTTTCAAAAAATAAAAATTGTAAAGATGAAAAACAACCAAAGAAATTTCGAAACACTAAAACTGTAGTTACCTAAACTAAAAACATATTTAAATTATAAAATAAAATAAGGTACACATAACGTGTTGCTTTCAGGACTACGTTCTGTTCACTCATGCTGAGTAAAAACACGTTAGTTTTCTTGGAACGTAAGCACTTCAAAACTAAGCTACCTTCAAATCGTTAGGTCCGTAAGTTGTAGCCTCTACATCTTTAGGTTACAATAACTAGCGTTTGAGCTCAAGCTACACATAAGCAGCACCCAGAAAGAGGTACTCCTTGTTCCCCTAACCATATTATTAGGCAAGCCATAATCAAGAAAATTGACGGGTTTCCTTCCAAAACATTTGTTAGGAACATGTGCTTCCTGTCTTGATCAAGGTATGGATAATGGACCCTTCGACCAGTCACCAACTTGACATGCATTGGATTGAAATAGAAGTATGCAAATATTTCTGTCAACTTCAAAAATTAAATGAGCATAAAATTATCCACGTGCGATTGTTCTTTTATGATTAGTCTCTTCTGAAGAGTTGTTAGTGGTATGTATGATGTATACCTTGAGTAACTTGTGTTGGAAAAGCCAAGGCTGCCTCTATAATTAAAATTCTCGTGAACTTATATGCTATCATTGCACATGAATTATACGATTATACAATGCTCGGAAAATTTTCCAACTCGGACCAATCCAAGTTACTCAATCCATTCTACAATTAGAAACTAGCGTGGAAGTTTTCGGTTATGCTTGGGCACTAATGGTGACTTCATCTGCAGCTGATTTGTCTCTTTTCTTTGGTGGTTCTTGAGTTTTCTGCACAGCAACTTTATTTGGAACCAAAATTATGAAGATGTTTCTGTCACGGAAGTTTTTTGTCTCCTCTATTCCAAGCTGCACATCAACCAAGTGTGGTTTGGTTATAAAATTCAAGCAGGTAATAAGAAATGTCTCCAATGACCATACAAAGTAAATCCAACGCACAAATGAAATCAAAATGGAAATAACAAATAAAATGGTGACTGAGAATTATTGAAGTGTAACAAGCAAAGGAGTATTACCAACATAACATCCCAGGACCTACTTGGCTACTTATAGTCAAATTCTTTTTTTTTGTTGGAAAATAGTCAGGTTTTTAATGCCTAAGAAATATGATAATCATAACACAGCAAAGTGACATGGCATACCTCCCCAACATCATTCTGAAAACGTGTAATAAGTCCAATAGCCATATTCCTGAATTCATTTTCACGACCCTTAAGGTTTACTATGACCTTAACCTGCAGGAATTGATCCCAATGATTTCAATACATTAGCATATGTGCAGGTGGAGGTGCACGTGCATGTGCTTAATATTACATAACAATATAATTCATGAAACCTTGTCGCCGTCTTTCAAAAATTTCTGTGCAGCTTTCAAACGCACTGAATAATCATGTTCATCTATGTTGTATCTGTTAAAATAAGGTACCAAAAATTAGTAAAAGAAGGCATAATCACATGATTGTTCTAGTAAAATAACCGAGCATAACTAAAACACAGCTCATGAAAAAACAATAGCTGCAACTGCTTTAATTAAGTATTTATGTATATGTTATCAATGGAGGAAAAAAAGTAAATTACAGCATAATTTTTTATGCATTTAAATGATACTACAACGGTAGTTTTATATATCTTTATAGTGTGAAGCATCACATAAAACTTCCTCTGTTTATTTTTGAGAAAGCATGACTAAACAAACTCCTCTTAATGCATCCTGGCCTAATTGATCCCCAAGATCACAACCAAAGCACAAGATATTAATGATAAAATGCCCAGCATATGCAATTTCTTTTCTATATTACTTTCATCAGGTTTCCTAAAATAGTAGACATCATGATAAGGAGCAGAATCAGTAGTGTATACAAGAAAAAAAGTGAGTTGAAGAAAACGTGAATTAGAGATACCAAAGTTTTAAGTTGTGGTATGCGGGCAAAATTAAATCAAGAAATGGGCAGTGTATAAATATTGAGAGATTCTGTTGTGGATGTACAAAGGTTAGGAGATAGGAACATAGCTCTAAAATTTGCAAGGGTTAAATATACTTTCGGTACCTATTAAATGAGTGAATTTTGGTTTTAATCCCTATTTTTTCTCCTTTGATTTTCATCCTTCTAAAATTTGATATCATTGTTTTTGGTCTTTATAAAATAAGTGAATTTTGGTTGTGGTTTCTATTTTTTTC